>NW_026511653.1:2500-56738 GCF_027579735.1 Bombina bombina
CAGGTACTGGTATGCAGCCATTTTCTCCACCTTACTGGGCTGTGATATTAGCTAGCTGTGTGAGTATTACACCAGTGCTTCTACATATGGGAGAGTGCATTCATCTTTATTTGATTTAAAGGGACTTTACAATGATACTAAATCACTTAAAGGGACACTCATGTCAAAATTAAACTTTCGTGATTCAGACAGAGCATATAACAACTTTCCAATTCACAAAATGTGCACAGTCTTTTTTTATTTACACTTTTTAAGTCACCAGCTCCTACTGAGCATGTGCAAGAATTCACAGAATTCGTATATGCATTTGTGATTGGCTGATGGCTGTCACATGATACAGGAGGAGTGGAAATATATTTAACTTTGAAATTTGTCAGAAAAAAATCTACTACTTATTTGAAGTTCAGACTAAGTGCTATTGCATTGTCTTTTTATCATGCTGTTGTTGATTATGCAAATCTGCTGTATTTACTGGTCCTTTAAAACACATCCAATCAGGAAGCATGTTCCGAGACTTCCATGTGCAAGTTCATTATTTTATCTATTTTTGCCTAATTCTTTTGGTATTATTTTTTGAAAAGCAGGCTTAGGTAGGCTTAGGAGCTAGCTGCTGATTGGTGGCTGCACATATATGTCTGTTGTTATTGGCTTATTGATGTGTTTAGCTAGCTGCCATTAGTACATTACTGCTCCTTAAGGATACCAAGAGAATGAAGCAAAATTGATAATAGAAGTAAATTGGAATGTTGTTTAAAATTGTATGCTCTATCGGAATCATGAAATAAAAAGTTTGGGTTTCATGTCCCTTTAATTAACCCCTTTTGCCAATTGGACGTAGGGACTATGTCACACAGTACTTTGCCTATCGTACTGTGTTGATGTAGTTCCTGTGTCCAACACAGAGGCACATGCTGCGGTCCCCTCTGTCAACATTTTGTGGAATCATGTGATCATTTATTTTTGATTTATTTATTATTTTATTTTTTGGGGGATTATTTTACAGTGATTTCTGAATTCTGTGAATTAATAGTTGAAACTGTCATCCTCTGGAAGTTCTCTTTATGCAAAAAATGTGCGTGCATAGTACCAAGTAGGAAGTCCTTATCAGCTAGTGAGCATAGGCATAAGTAGGAAGTCCTTATCAGCCAGTGAGCATAAGTAGGCAGTCCTTATCAGCCAGTGAGCATAGGCATAAGTAGGAAGTCCTTATCAGCCAGTGAGCATAAGTAGGCAGTCCTTATCAGCCAGTGAGCATAAGTAGGCAGTCCTTATCAGCCAGTGAGCATAAGTAGGCAGTCCTTATCAGCCAGTGAGCATAAGTAGGCAGTCCTTATCAGCCAGTGAGCATAAGTAGGCAGTCCTTATCAGCCAGTGAGCATAAGTAGGCAGTCCTTATCAGCCAGTGAGCATAAGTAGGCAGTCCTTATCAGCCAGTGAGCATAAGTAGGCAGTCCTTATCAGCCAGTGAGCATAAGTAGGCAGTCCTTATCAGCCAGTGAGCATAAGTAGGCAGTCCTTATCAGCCAGTGAGCATAAGTAGGCAGTCCTTATCAGCCAGTGAGCATAAGTAGGCAGTCCTTATCAGCCAGTGAGCATAAGTAGGCAGTCCTTATCAGCCAGTGAGCATAAGTAGGCAGTCCTTATCAGCCAGTGAGCATAAGTAGGCAGTCCTTATCAGCCAGTGAGCATAAGTAGGCAGTCCTTATCAGCCAGTGAGCATAAGTAGGCAGTCCTTATCAGCCAGTGAGCATAAGTAGGCAGTCCTTATCAGCCAGGGAGCAGAAGTAGGAAATTCTTATCAGCCAGGGAGCAGAAGTAGGAAATTCTTATCAGCCAGGGAGTATAAGTAGGAAGTTCTTATCAGCCAGAGAGTATAAATAGGAATGGTCTACAATGGAAAAAATAGAGGGTGTCACGTAGTGCAAATCAGACTGTAACACAGAGGATAATGGAGGGAAATAGAAATCCTACTCACGTGGTGAAAAGCACTAATGTGCAGTGAAGGCAGTCCAGAACCAAACGGTCGTCCGGTAGACCCAGTGGTGATGCAGAGACAAACGGTATCCTCGTCCCACCAGGGGGAGTCCAGAGATCCTATGAACCGTATCCTTGAGTGCAGGGCAGGAGACAACAGCTCGGGAGGGAGCCTCAAATCAGCTCAAGCAAGGAGATAGCAGCTATAAGAAGCGGAATGGTAACCTCCAGTGGGAGGGGTGTTGCCAATTGATGGTGCAGCAGCAAAATGAGAATAAAAATGGTTTATTAAAAGAATAAAAACAGCAACGCGTTTCTCAGTGTCACAGCACTGTTTCATCAGGCTATACAAACCATCTCTCATAGCTGCTGTACTTATATCTAATCACAACCAATCAGCAGTGAGACCAGGTGCACACCCACCAGTTGATACCAAATATCATACAGGTAAGTCAAAAACAAAAACCAAATGGACTTAATGCCTTCTATTTCCACAGATAACAGAATGGGACACATATATTGTTAGATAAATATTGATACATTAATTATAAAAATATATAAACAAAGTTACATGATAGTAAAAACCATCAACATTTCATAAAAGACGTTGTCTGAGGTGTCATAAAATGGTATAGACCAATCAATTGGAGGGGAGTGGCATTAGAACAGTCAAAAGAATTATACCATTCATGAATTAAATTGTTCATGTTCGTTATCGTCATAATAAAATACATAGCTGGCCCACACACCTAAAACCAAAATGTGGTAATGGTACGCAGAACCGCCAATATGTGCTTATGTAGGGAATAGTAGTTATAATAATCATCCAAGGGAAAATTGTCACTAAAAACGTCATGATGACACCAGTAGGGGCGTTAACCATGACGTGATGCTACTAAGCATAAGAACTAGATGTGTAGTGAAAAGGAGTGATGCAATGAGAAAATATAGTGAATCAATGAGAGGCTATTGGAAATAAATAAAATTCCAATAGCCTCTCATTGATTCACTATATTTTCTCATTGTACACTCCTTTTCACTACACATCTAGTTCTTATGCTTAGTAGCATCACGTCATGGTTAACGCCCCTACTGGTGTCATCATGACGTTTTTAGTGACAATTTTCCCTTGGATGATTATTATAACTACTATTCCCTACATAAGCACATATTGGCGGTTCTGCGTACCATTACCACATTTTGGTTTTAAGTGTGTGGGCCAGCTATGTATTTTATTATGACGATAACGAACATGAACAATTTAATTCATGAACGGTATAATTCTTTTGACTGTTCTAATGCCACTCCCCTCCAATTGATTGGTCTATACCATTTTATGACACCTCAGACAACGTCTTTTATGAAATGTTGATGGTTTTTACTATCATGTAACTTTGTTTATATATTTTTTATAATTAATGTATCAATATTTATCTAACAATATATGTGTCCCATTCTGTTATCTGTGGAAATAGAAGGCATTAAGTCCATATGGTTTTTGTTTTTGACTTATCTGTATGATATTTTTTTTTTTGTTGAAATCTTTTTATTTATTTTCACAAAATGTAAAAATTGTACAAGTTTCATCAACAACAACAATAAAACTTAAATACATAAACAATACAGTCTACAAATGTATTTTCTTCAGTAGTGCTTAATTAATACAATACACATGGATTTATTTTTGTTTTATTCCTTCTTTAGATTTTGTGGGATAAACTCTAGCTCACCACCTCGTTGGTCTAACCCATTGCAAACTCAAGCCTATATTCCTGTATATCATAACTATAGGTGTTAACTAATTGGTTAAGGTTCGAGTTCTATTAACCTTTTCTATATACATTATATAAGGTTCCCATTGTTGGATAAATTGGTTTCTAGTGTTTAGTATAGTTGCTGAGGCACTGGCCATACTATAATGATATTCAATTCTCTTTTTGACATAATCAAATGTGGGGGGGTCTATCCTCCAGAATCTCGCTATAGAGATCCGTACTACGGTACATATCATTGCTATCAATTTGTGGTGTCTTTTGATATTGCCTCCTGTGGGAAAGTGTAATAGAGCTTGCTCTGGGGATAAGTCGATCTCAGTCTCAAGAATAGTACTTAGAAATTCTGAGGTTAAATCCCATAACTTTTTAACTTTCTCACACTGCCACCACATATGCAAATATGTCCCATCTTCCTTGCATCCCCTATAACACCCATGGGAGCCCTCTGCCTGTGTCTTGGTCCACCTGGTGGGGTACATGTACCATTTAAATGCCACCTTGATATAATTCTCTTTTAATATTGCATTTGGAGAAAATGATAAGCCTCTGTCGAGATTTGTCAACCAGGTCTCTAGTGTCCATGTCTGATTCAATTCTTGTTCCCACTTAGTCATAAAAGAACTTTTCTTATTGCCAGTCCCCTCACTAAATGTCGGATATAGTAAAGCAATCAGCCCCCTCTTGTAGTTTTTTGCTAGGCATATTGTTTCTAATGCAGTATTATTAGGGGGTATGTTGGGTCCCATTATTTCTCTTATCCTAGATGTAAGTTGTAGATAGTGGTACCATTCGTTTTGCTCAGGGGTTCCCAATTCTCTGTATTGGGAGAAGGTCAATATTTTATTGTTAATAAATGCGTCCGCTATGCGGTAGAGACTTTTGTTTTCCCACTTCTTCTGAGTATGTGTGCTAATGGGTGAGGTGATAGGAACCAATGGGGTCAATCTTGATCTAATATTAACTAAGGGAAAGGCTTTGGTCAACTTATCCCAGATATAAGTCGTATGACTAATCGAGACATATTCTTTGATATGTCCTGGTCTGTGCTGTTTTGTTGCCCAAAGAATGGTGTCTAATCTTCCTACCTCTAATATATCTTTTTCTAATTGTACCCATTGAGGTGATTGGCTCATCATGTACCACTGTGTGGTCTGTGCCATTCTTGCTGCGTAGTAATATGAAACCAGGTTTGGTAAACCAATCCCTCCATTTCTCTTATGTCTCATTAGATTCTGTTTATTTACTCTTGCTCGTTGTCCTTGACAAATAAATTTTAGAATTTCTTTTTGTAAAATATGTAGTTCGGCTATTGGGAGAGTTCTAAATAAATATAATAGTTTGGGGAGTACTGTCATTTTGATTGATACAATCCTCCCATAACATGATAACTTAAATTTAGCCCACCTAAGTAGGAGTTCCTTAATCTGCGAGAATATGGGGATATAATTTTCCTTATACAGTTTATTCACGTCACTGGTGAGGTTGACTCCTAGATATTTAAGGGATGATTTGACCCAAGTAAATCCAAAATTTATTTCTATCAGTTTTTTTGTTGTGTGTGGGAGATGAGTGCTAAGGGCCTCACATTTGTTTTCATTAATCTTATATCCTGATAGCAGACTGAATTTATTTATTGCAGAATAAATTACTGGGAGAGACAGAAGAGGCTTCGTGACACCTGTATGATATTTGGTATCAACTGGTGGGTGTGCACCTGGTCTCACTGCTGATTGGTTGTGATTAGATATAAGTATAGCAGCTATGAGAGATGGTTTGTATAGCCTGATGAAACAGTGCTGTGACACTGCTGTTGTTTTTATTCTTTTAATAAACCATTTTTATTCTCATTTTGCTGCTGCACCATCAATCGGTAACACCCCTCCCACTGGAGGTTACCACTCCGCTTCTTATAGCTGCTATCTCCTTGCTTGAGCTGATTTGAGGCTCCCTCCCGAGCTGTTGTCTCCTGCCCTGCACTCACGGATACGGTTCATAGGATCTCTGGACTCCCCCTGGTGGGACGAGGATACCGTCTGTCTCTGCATCACCACTGGGTCTACCGGATGACCGTTTGGTTCCTGACTGCCTTCACTGCACATTAGTGCTTTTCTCCACGTGAGTAGGATTTCTATTTCCCTCCATTATCCTCTGTGTTACAGTCTGATTTGCACTATGTGGCGCCCTCTATTTTTTCCATTGTAGATCATCATCTTCTGTGTTGTGGCGTGACACCCCATAGAAGCTGCCTCTAGTCCTGGACTCTGTCTTGAGATTGACTAAAGTTACATCAGGTCTTTCCTATTTTATTATATCTTTGGACTTTCCATATTATCCATATATGTGCGCTTGAGCCCATACATATGGTTATCTATTTGCCTGGTTATACATTACATATATAAATGTGATTTATATCTACTCCTGATATATATGCATATATGATTTAGATACATATGTTACCTCAATTGTGACCATTGGAGCTAATTGTATATTCTGGCTCCTGATAGTAACTGTACACCTTATCAAGGGATACCAATCTGTCATTTTGTGACTCTTATTTATCTACTAACCACTTGGCGCCTCTTACCGATACCTGTTTGGCTTTGGTTGCCATCTGAATATAAGTAGGAAGTTCTTATCAGCCAGGGAGCAGAAGTAGGAAGTCTTTATCAGCCAGGAAGCATAAGTAGGAAGTCTTTATCAGCCAGGGAGCAGAAGTAGGAAGTTCAGATCTTAGTGTGTTGCACTATTACAAGAAGAAATCCAGCTCCAAAAGGAGCCGAATGCCGCAAGGGGCCATCTTTTTCCGCATTCGGAGGTACCCTAAACCTTAGAATCCACAAGCCTAGTAATAACGTTCTTTCTCTCGTATATCTTTCTCACTTAATGCTTTTTAATATCTACTAGTCCTAAAGCCTGTGTACACGGGCCATTTTTTACAGTACAGCGGTCCCACCCCTTGCTCTCTCTCTATCCCCCCTCTCTTTTGCGCTCTCTCCCCCCCTCTCTTTTGCGCTCTCTCCCCCCACTTTTTTGTGGTCTCTCCCCCCCCTCTCTCCCCCCACTTTTTTGCGCTCTCTCTGAGCGCGCTGCTCAGAGGAAGATGCTTTTATTCTAAAGCCAGCAGAGGTTGGTATAGTCTTGGCTTGAAAAAGTGGAATTAAGGTATTTAAAAAAAAAAAAAAATCTCTTATATTTCATTTATTTTCTTCCCTTTACCTGCCTCTATGTAGTAGTTTTCCTAATTCCTTCAGATGGGCTTACATCACTGTTTGTCTTCCTCCCCTCCATCTTCTTTTTTTAAAATGTAAATATTAATTATTTTTTATTCTAATAATTTCCCCGTGCACAAAGCCATTCCACCTGAATTCCAGTATTTGCCATCCAGCAGATCAGCCATATCCCACCAGTATTATAGTAATTGCCAGTAACGTCAGTCATGGTTAGCTCACATCCATATTGAGAGCTTTCTGATATAAACTTCAATGTCTGTTCATGATCATAAGTAGTTTTGAATAATTCCTAACTGGGGAGGTAACTTGGAAGTCTTGTGGTCCTTTTAAACATAATTCTTTTTTCCCACTTTCTGCCTCTCTGTTTCCAGCTCAAAAGTTGGCACTCACCCATCATCTGTCATTTGGAAGTATTCTCTCAGTTCTGTCATTCAGTTAGTTAATTCCAAAAAATAATTCTTAAAAATGTGTAAATATATACATAATGTAAACTTAGCTATGGTTATACTAGTTATGTATATATGTGTGTGTATATGTATGTATATATGTATATATATATATATATATATATATAACAATCACTGGATGTTACCCACGGCTGGCAGCCGTAAATCCTGAGATATCCAAAAAAAGCAGGCAGACACAGAATTTCCTCAATCGTCTTTATTCAGCAAGGAAAGGCTAATATCCAAACGTTTCGGCTCTCGCAGCCTTTCTCAATGGAAGCCAAAAAGATGCCATGTCCCTGCATCTATATATATTTATTTATATATATACATACACACACACATTATAGAGGTTTGTACCTTTTTGAAAAAATTCATGTTAGTGGTCCACAGGATTCAAAATTGTGAGTTTAGTGGTCACTGAGGTCCGAAAGGTTGGCAACCCATGCACTATGAGATTCCTCACTAGACTCCTTATATCAGACAGCCTCAAACTTGACCCTCCAGAGGTTTTGGAACTACATTTCCCATGATGCTCGCCAGCATATCAGCTGGCTGAGCATCATGGGAAATGTAGTTCCAACACCTCTGGAGGGCCAAGTTTGAGGCTGTCTGCCCCATATCCCTGTCCTTTTAAATGTGAAGAAGAGACAAGTGCAGTATACCACACAGTGCAGTATACCATCTGGTTGCATTTACACTTTGGGCTTTGTATTTTAAAGGTACAGTAAAGTCAGAATTAAACTTTCAGGACGTAGATAGAACATGCAATTTTAAACGACTTTCTAATTTGCTTCTATTTTCAAATAGGCTGATAGGAGCTTAGTAGTGTGCGGGTTTGTTGTTTTAGCAGTCTATGGCAGCAGTGTTTGTAACTATGTATAACATTGCTATAATCATTGTTGTAAACACTGCGGCGAGATGGCTAGACACGTGCATGCTCCTGAGCTCACTTAGGATTACTCTTTAACAAAGGATACAGAGAAAACAAAGCAACATTTATAATAGAAGTAAATGGAAAAATTGCTTAAAATGTTGCGCTCTTTTCAATTAATTTATGTTTAAATGGCCATAATAGTTTAATAATGACGTGCTCTTATTCTATTAACCCCTAGACTGTTAACCCTTCACTACTGTGAGGTTAACCCCAGCTAAGGGGTTAAACAGTAGAAGTACCACTTGAGACGCACAGAGCCCTGTTGGTCCTGAGTGGAACCCGGCACTCATTTAGTTAGCAGCTCTAGTTGCACAACTCAACTGGAACTATCGCTGCTGATTGGATCAGTTGCATTTTCTGCTCAGGACCAGCAGTACTCTGCAGGTTATAAGTAGTACTTCTACTGTTTGTTCAACCTCTTTGCGGGAGGTTAAATAAAGAGTAGTGTAGGGTCAATAGTCTTAAAATTACCTTCTCTAACAAATTAGAGCACGTCATTTTCCTATTATTATGGCCCTTTAATTTTGCCTTTTCTGCCCCTTTAATTTCATTTTATACTTCTGATTTTGTCCCTTTTAAGTTTTATTGCATTTAAACTTTCCATTTTGTATTTTAATGCATTTAGATATTGTACAGGTTCATATACCCAGATCCGGAACTCCAAAATCCAAACTTATTCTAAAATCCAAACTTTTTAAAAAAAAAATTAAATAAAATGATCAAAAATTAATATTTTTTTCCCTGTCTTTAAGTCACAATCTTCTTTACCTGTGTTTTTGCTTAGTTTTTTTTGTGTGTTCTAAAATGCAAATAATAGTCTATATTTATTTAAAACAACAAATATTACATTTCTGATTACATTACTGCACTATCATTCTAAGGGTATTATGTATACATTAAAATGATATAAAACTACCTTATAGGCTGTATTATGACATGTAAAAGATATTGTTGTTTACACTTAGTCCCATCCCCTCTCCAAACTGTCTAATTTTACAGGTGCAAATCATTTAAAATCCAAACTATTCCAAAATCCAAACTATTTCCTGTCCCAAGCAGTTTGATAAAGATTTTTATACCTGAATGCAGCAGTGTATTTAGGATTGTGATTTTAGAATTCTAATTGTGCTTTGAATGTTTTTGTGTAACATTAACAAATTAATATCATAACTTAAATATTTCTATATGCTATATATTTCTTATATATATACTTTTTAAGTTTTGCATTTTGTATTTTTCCTATGTGAAATAGGATTGTCCGTTTCAGAGAATGGACTAGACAGGGGGGTTCCGTGGTTGTATCTGAAGCTTTCAAAACCCTCTTTATATTATCGAAGCATGTTAAATCTGTAGTTCTCACTGATTTATCTCCCCATTTCTAGGCAAGTGACTTTGCTCAAAATTCACAATACATTTATTTAACTGGTAATGTTTACTAAACTAGAACCAAATACCAGTTAAACGGTAGTGAAAACATTTCAATTTAATTTGTATTTGCTGCAAACAGATCGTTATATCAGTGTTGGGTGCTCCCTTATTAACATCTCTTTACAATGTGAGATGATTAATCCCAGAGAGCTTCTTTAAATTCTATGGAAGGCAGCTCTCATCTCACTGGGAACTCCAGGTGATTTAACTTTAAGCCTGAGAGTTTTGAAAAATTGAGCACTCAAAATTCTCTTGTAATTTTTTTAACTATCACTATTTTTCTGAACTTTTATCCCACTTAAAATCTTTTTTTCGCCCTCCTTTTTTTCAGGCTGTCCTTCTGTACATGAACCCTCTTCTGCTGCGAATTGCAGGATTACGAGCTGTTTCCATGGCATCTGACGCATACGTTTCAGGATCGCTCTCCGCTGCCTATGTTACCTGTCCCAATGAAACTGTGGCGAAAGATATAGCACGGTATAGTGTTCTCCCCCCAAAAAAAAATTTGCCAGCCGTGCAGTATTATGAAGTAATAGTTTAACATACATTTATTTAATGATAATATCTAAAACAAACATTGAAACATTTTGATATTAGCTAATTTTAACATATTGGCTTCAGTTTTAGCAAGTTGGGCTGTAAAATCAGCCAGGTGGTGTGCCCATTGAATATGTCCTGGGAGAACACTGCAGTATATAACAAAACACAATAGGACTATTCGTGCAGGGAACAGTGCTTTTGCAGCACAGCACATAGCAGACAGAACATTTTTGACCAGTCTAATCTGTGCATATACTGTTTGAGTTCTAGAATATATATATATATATCTATATATATATATATATATATATATAAATGTGTGTGTGTATATATATATATATATATATATATATATATATATGTATGTGTGTGTGTGTGTGTGTATATATATATATATATATATATACAGAGAGAGAGAGAGAGAGAGACGCACTCAGCTGAGACAGACCAAAAGCTAGAATAACTTCCATGCCTGTTCATTTTCAGTGCCACTCAGGGTGCATACTCTTTTAGCACACTATGCCTTTTCATAGAGAAAAAATATTCTGTAGCATATCAGTCTGACCCTGCCCAATGACAGTCTAGCCCCAGGCAATTCTTCTCTGAACAAGAGAAACAACAACCCCAGACGTGGACTCCTTGCACACATGCCCTTAGAAAGATGCAACTGCACCTCATTGACGAGGCCCACAGAAGGCCGAAACGATCGTCTGGGGTTGTTGTTTCTCTTGTTCAGAGAAGAATTGCCTGTTATTTTGGCGCTAGACTGTCATTGGGCAGGGTTAGACTAATATGCTAAGGATATTTGTTCTCTGTTAAAAGGCATAGTGTGCTAAAAGAGTATGCACCCTGAGTGGCACTGAAAATGAACAGGCATGGAAGTTATTCTCGCTTTTGTTCTGTCTCAGATGAGTGCGTCTCTCTCTCTCTCTCTCTTTATATATATATATATATATATATATACAGGTGGCCCTCGTTTTACAACGGTTCAATTTACACCGTTTCAGAATAACAACCTTTTTTTCCAGTCATGTGACTGCTATAGAAAAGCATTGATAAGCAGTGCATTTATTAAAATAGCCAGTAGGTGGAGCTGTCCGCTTGTGTTGCAGCAAAGCCAAGCAAGCTGAAATTAATCAGTTTAACCAGACCTGAGCTATCGAGCAGATTTCAAAGGAACAAGATCTTCCTGTCTATAAATCAGTCCAGCTTGGAATGCATAGAAAGTACTGTTTGCAGAAAAATGCAAGTGAAGTCTGTGTTGTGTGATTATTTTATTAGGTTTATAAAGCTGTTTAGCAAATGTTTTTGTTCATTTAACTTAGTTTAATTATATATTCTGTGTTGTGTGATTATTTTATTAGGTTTATAATGCTGTTTAGCATTTAAAGTCTTCATTTCAAAGCTTTAAAAATAATGTATTAGATGTTACTTATGACAATTTTGAGAGGGGCCTGGAACCTATCTCCCTCACTTCCCATTGACTTACATTATAAACTGGGTATCAATTTACAACGGTTTCGATTTACAACCATTCCTTCTGGAACCTAACCCCGGCGTAAACTGAGGGCTACCTGTATATATATATATATATATATGGACTTGGATTCGGGGAACCCTATAAGCTATAGTAAAAAAAGATACACCACCTGTTTGCAGTCATATTTTCCTACAATTCGCTCCATGAACTTCACGTCATGCTCAAATTTTTATGAAATGCAAGAGAATCTGCAACCTGTAATTCACACAAATAGAGGCGTATTGCAAGCTAAATGGAGGCAGAGTTACATAGAAAAACCAAGTAAAAGGCTGTTATTTTTTCAGATTTAAAAATAAATAAATATTATATATATATATATATATATATATATATATATATATATATATATATATAATGTGTGTGTGTTCACTCAAATATAAACTTATACACAAATAAATAGTGAAAATGCCAAAACAATTGTATAAAGTAAAAGGATATAGTCCTTTAATCCCACAGGTTGAGATTTCCTCCAGATTCTTTTGGGTGCTGGGTTAATCCTGGAAATAGACCTCACGGGAAAAAAGGGAAACAGATAATAGTGAAGAACGTTTTAACAAATCAATATATTTATGAGTGGTCAGGTATTCACACACTTTTAGCTATAACTCTGCTCTTAGTGGTTAGGCAGGTAGGTATGAGGCCCCTCAACACTCCCACTTGGTGTATGTCTTCCAACACAGAAAACAGACAATAGTGAAGACTGTTTTTTCAAAGGGGAATATAGTCTAATTGATCTGTGCCTATAATACTACTTCTATTACAAGCTTATGCCAGGCCACTGGGATGAACCTTTTTTTTTTTTATTTTATTACAATTCCTATAAACATCCCATCATTGTGTGTGTCATATGACACTCTTCAAGCCCAGCCCTTTGAAAGCCTATTTAGAGAGTGGGTGGGACTGCTCTCTGTCACAGCCCAGCCAAAAGAGGAAATGAGGAAAAAATAATTATGCAGTTTTGTTTGTACACTATTATATTTTATTTTCTATGGCATGGAGAGTCCACAACTTCATTCCAATTACTAGTGGGATATTCAACTCCTGGCCAGCAGGAGGAGGCAAAGAGCACCACAGCAAAGATGTTAAGTGTAACTTCCATTACCCGTAATCCCCAGTCATTCTCTTTGCCTTTGTCAGTGGAGGATGTGTGAAGATGGTGTCTGAAGATATTTAATCCTTTTATGGGTACTTTTCCCTGCAAGCAAGGATTGGGGCTATGCTGTGTCCATGTCAATCTCTTTAGTAAGAGTAATGGTCGCTATTAGCAGTTAAAAAGTGGCAAGGTTGTCTTTGCTTTATTTCTAACATTATTGCTACCCCTTCAAAGAAAGCCAGGGTTGGTTACTCTGTTCTTTCTTTTTCTATTAGGTCCCTGGTAGAGAGTGGAGAGTCTATCACACCTAAGCAGCTGTTCCTGCCCTGCAGCTGGATCCACAGGTAAGTGCATTTGCCTTCTAGATATTGAAGGGCAGCACTTTGGAGGTTAATTCCTGTAATGGATCCTGGGACAAGACCTTATAGTTAGGTTCACAGTTGGGCAGTTTGGCAGGCACTGACATATGTGATTCTTGATGGGGGACAATCGTTAAAGGGACAGTCAACACCAGAATTTTTGTTTTTTTAAAAAGATGGATAATCCCTTTTATTACCCATTCCTCAGTTTTGCATAACAAACACATTTATAATAATACAAGTTTTACTTCTGTAATTACCATGTATCTAATCCTCTGCAGACTGCCCCCTTTTTTCAGTTAATTTGACAGACTTGCATTTTAGCCAATCAGTGCTCACTCCTTGGTAAATTCATGTGCATGAGCTCAATGTTATCTATGTGAAACACATGAACTAATGCCCTCTAGTGGTGAAAAACTGTCAAGATTAGAGGCGGCCTTCAAGGTCTAAGAAATTGGCATATGAACCTCCTAGGTTTAGCATTCAACTAAGAATACCAAAAGAACAAAGAAAAATTGTTGATAAAAGTAAATTGGGAAGTTGTTTAAAATGACATAGCCTATTTGAATCATGAAAGTTTTTTTTGGACTTGACTGTCCCTTTTAAGGGGTTAATAATTTTTACCCTTAGTGTTTTGGAGAGACTGGCTGAAGGGTTTATTAGGAGGCACACTGTGCCTAACTTATTTAAAAGGATCATTCTTGATGTAGAGCGGAGTACTAAAGTTTCTTCTCAGGTCGGACAGAAAGGCGCGCTTTTTCAGTGACGCAGTTTTCATTTTTAGTCCCATCATGTGAGCCACCTCTCTTCCATCTTAAATATGTGGAGCGGAGCCAGTTAGACATCTTGCAATCTTGTTGCATATCTCTGTGCTGGCTTCAATTTGATTGCTGATCTGATATAAGCAGATAACCCTTGCTGTTTTATACTTAAATTCCGGCCTCGGTGTGGTAAGACTCCTCCACTTAGCCTGAGGTATAGAGGTGTGAGAAGGTTTTCTTAAATTTTTTTTTTTTTTTTCTAATTTGAATGCTAAGAGGTGTTTAACTATTAATACCGTACTGGTGTTAGATAATTCACATGTTTTTTATATATATATTTAAAATGAACTCAGACCAAAGTTCATCCATTTGCATTGGTTTGCTTTGTCTGGAGGCTCAGGTTGTACCTCCTGTGCAATTTTGCTCTACTTGCTTAGCTAAGACTTTGAAATTTAAAGATAAATTACTCCCTTCTGAGCCATATGTCTCTCAGGAAAATGCTGTTCAGGATATGCCTCAGCTTTCTCCTCAGACGTCTCAAGCTCTGATAGTTTCACATGCAGTGCCCTGCGGTTCCTCTCAACCTCCTGGGGGTGTTTATTTACCAGGAGATTTTGCTGCGCAGATAACTTCTGCGGTGTCTGCAGCTTTATCTGCTTTCCCTACTTTGGATAAGTGTAAGAGGAAATCTAAACATATTTCTACTAGTAGGGTTTCTGACCCCTCTAAATCTGTGCTGGTCAACCTTTCCCAAATGTCTGATGAGGAGGATACTTCAGTAGCATCTGAAGGTGAGATCTCAGACTCTGACATGATGGGGGAAAATTCTTCAGAATCAGGGGAAGTTAATTTCAGATTCAAGCTTGAACATCTCCGGTTGATTCTGAAGGAGGTTCTAGCTACTTTGGACGACTCTGAACCTTCGGTTGCTGTCAACCCTAAAAAGTTCACTAAATTAAATAGAGTTTATGATTCTCCCTCATCTGTGGATGTTTTTCCTGTTCCAGACAAGATGTCTGAAATTATAGCTCAGGAATGGGATAAACCAGGGGTTCCCTTTTCCCCTTCCCCTGTTTTTAAAAAGATGTTTCCTGTTGCTGACTCCATTCGTGACTCATGGCGCACTGTGCCTAAAGTAGAAGGAGCTATCTCTACTCTAGATAAAAGAACTACCATTCCTATAGAGGATAGTTGTTCTTTTAAGGATCCCATGGATAAGAAGCTGGAGGTTTATTTAAAGAAGATGTACATCCATCAAGGATTACAGTGGCAACCAGCGGCAAGTATTGCTACGGTTGCGGGAGCAGCATCTTATTGGTGTGATGCCTTATCTGATCTGATATCAGAACAGATTACGTTAAAGGAGATCCAAGATAGGTTCAAAGCTCTTAAACTAGCCAATACCTTTATCTGCAATGCTAACATGTAGGTAATTAGACTGGGAGCTAAGATGTCTAGCTTCACTGTTCTAGCTCGCAGAGCTCTTTGGTTAAAATCCTGGTCGGCTGTTGTAACTTCAAAAGCCAAGCTTTTGTCTTTACCTTATAAAGGTAAAACTTTATTTGGTCCTGGTCTGGCGGAAATCATTTCTGAAATTACAGGTGGAAAGGGATCTTTCTTACCTCAAGACAAGAAGAATAGACCTAAGGGTTGCCAGAATTCTCATTTTCGCTCCCTTCGTAACTTTAAAGGACTGAAGTCTTCCTCCTCTTCTTCCAAACCAGAGCAATCCAAGACCTCTTGGTGGTCCAGTCAGCCTTGGAATAAGGGGAAGCAAAACAAGAAGTATTCCACTGATTCTAAATCAGCATGAAGGGACCGCACCCGATCCAATTTTGGATCAAGTGAGGGCAGGCTTTCTCTTTTTCAGCAAGCTTGGATACACAATGTCCCAGATCTGTGGGCTGTGGACATAGTATCCCAAGGTTACAGAATAGGATTCAAGTCTTGCCCTCCAAGGGGCAGATTTCTCCTGTCAAGACTATCTACAAACCTGGTAAAGAGGGAGGCCTTCTTAAACTGCGTAGAGGACCTATCCTCCCTAGGAGTAATTGTTCCAGTTCCTGTAGAGGAACAGGGTAAAGGATTCTATTCAAATCTCTTTATGGTTTCCAAAAAGGAGGGAACTTTCCGTCCCATCCTAGAGCTAAAATGCCTCAACAGATTCCTCAGCGTTCCGTCCTTCAAGATTGAAACTATTTGTTCCATTCTTCCATTGGTTCAGGAAGGTCAGTTCATGACGACCATAGACCTGAAGGACGCGCATCTTCATGTTCCCATTCACAGGGATCATCACCAGTTTCTGAGGTTCGCTTTTTTGGACAAGCATCTCCAGTTTGTTGCACTTCCGTTTAGTCTTGCCACGGCTCCCAAAATATTCACAAAGGTTCTGGGGGCTCTTTTGGCAATGATCAGATCTCAGGGAATTGCGGTGGCGCCTTACCTATACGACATCTTGGTGTAGGCGTCATCTTTTCATTTAGCAAAATCTTATACAGAGATGTTGCTGTCTTTCCTACGTTCCGACGAGTGGAAATTGATTCTGGAAAATAGTTACCTTGCTCCAGCTACAAGAGTGTTTTTCTTAGGGACTATCATAGATTCCCTGTCCATGATGATTTTCCTGACGGATGTCAGAAAATCTAAACTTCATGCTTCGTGCCTTTCTCTCCAGTCTGCTATTCGTCCATCAGTGTCTCAATGCATGGAGGTGATTGGCCTGATGGTTGCTTCCATGAACATCATTCCCTTTGCTCGGTTCCATCTGAGACCTCTGCAGTTATGCATGCTCAGTCAATGGAACGGAGACCATTTAGATCTATTGCAGAGGATAGATCTGGATCCCCTAACAAGAGACTCTCGTGGTGGATTTCACAGGAACATCTGTCTAGGGGCACTTGCTTCCTGAGACCTTCCTGGGTGATTGTAACTACAGATGCTAGTCTTCTCTTCCCATAAACATCTTGGAGTTGAGAGCAATCGTCAATGCCTTGACAGCTTGGCCTCAATTATCTTTAGTCCGGTTTAGCAGATTCCAGTCGGACAACATCAGCTCAGTGGCTTACATCAACCATCAGGGTGGAACTCGGAGTTCCTTGGCCATGAAGGAGGTGACACGCATTCTGCTGTGGGCGGAAGCTCATGATTGTCTTCTATCTGCCATCCACATTCCAGGAGTGGACAACTGGGAGGCGGATTTTCTAAACAGACAGACTTTTCATCCCGGGGAGTGGGCTCTCCATCCGGAAGTGTTCTCAAAGATAACCGTCAGTTAGGGGGATCCGGAGTTGGATCTTATGGTGTCTCATCAAAACGCCAAGCTTCCAAGGTATGGTTCAAGGTCCAAAGATCCTCAGGCTGCTCTGATAGACGCTCTAGCGGTTCCATGGATCTTCTTACTGGTATACCTGTTTCCTCCATTTGCTCTCCTTCCACAAGTCATTGTTCGTATCAAACAGGCTCCTACATGGCCTCGTAGGATCTGGTTTGCAGATCTGGTGAGGATGTCATCTCTTCAACCTTGGAGGTTACCTCTGAGGAAGGACCTTCTATTTCAGGGTCCATTTCTCCATCCAAATCTAGATTCTCTGAAGCAGACTGCTTGGAGTTTGAACGCCTAATTTTGTCTAGACGTGGTTTTTCTGAGGCGGTCATTGATACTATGCTTCAGGCTCGTAAACCTGTTACTCGCAGGATTTACCATAAGGTATGGCATAAATACCTTTATTGGTGCGAACCTAAGAGTTTCTCCTAGAGCCGGGTGAGGATTCCCGTATTTTATCTTTTCTTCAGGATGATTTGGAGAAAGGGTTGTCAGTCAGTACTCTGAAGGGTCAGCTATCTGCACTGTCTATTCTTTTTCACAAACGCCTGGCTGATTTAGCTTTTGTTTGGGCCCTGGTCAGAATCAGGCATGTGTTTAAATCTGTTGCTCCTCCTTGGAGTCTTAACCTTGTTCTTAAAGTTTTGCAGCAGGCTCTGTTTGAACCGAAGCATTCTGTTGATATTAAATTGTTATCTTGGAAGGTTTTGTTTCTTCATGCTATTTCTTCTGTTTGCAGAGTGTCTGAGTTTTCGGCTCTGCAGTGTGATTCCGCGTACCTTATTTTTCATGCAGATAAGGCGGTCCTCGTATTAAGTTGGGGTTTCTCCCTAAGGTTGTGTCAGATCGAAACATTAATCAGGAAATGGTTGTTCCTTCTTTTTGTCCTAATCCTCCTCCTCAGAAAGAACGTCTGTTGCATAACCTGGACGTTGTGCGTGCTTAAATTTTTCCTCAAAGCAACTTAACATTTTAGTCAATGTTCTGCCCTATTTGTGGTTTTCTCTGGCAAGCGTAAAGGTCAGAAGGACACTTCTACCCTTTCCTTCTGGTTAAGAAGTGTTACCCATTTAGCTTATGAGACAGCTGGACAGCAGCCTCCTGAGAGAATTACGGCTCATTCCACTAGGACTGTCTCCTCATCCTGGCCTTTCAAAAATGAAGCTTCTGTGGAGCAGATTTGCAAGGCGGCAACATGGTCCTCTTTGCATACTTTTTCCAAATTCTACAAATTTGATACTTTTGCCTTGGCTGAGGCCTCTTTCAGGAGAAAGGTTCTTCAAGCGGTGGTGCCTTCCTTGGTCTCCCTCACTTTTCAATCTGTGTCCTCTAGCTTGGGTATTGGTTCCCACTAGTAATTGGAATGAAATCGTGGACTCTCCATGCCATAGGAAAGAAAACAAAATTTATGCTTACCTGATACATTTCTTTCTTTCTGGGCATGGAGAGTCCATGACCCCACCCTCTTTTTAATTTTATATCGCCATTTTTTTTCGAGTAAACCTCAGGCACCTCTATTACCTTGTGTTTCATCTTTTTCCATTTTCCTTCGGCTGAATCACTGGGAATTATGGGTAAGGTAAGTTACACTTAAAGGGATATTCAAGCCAAAATTGGAAACCACATGGGTGCATTTCTGTATTGAACAGAAGCCATTTTGTAATATACATGCATTAGCAAAAATGCTTCTAATTAAAGGACCAGTCAATACAGTAGATTTGCATAATCAACAAATGCAAGATAACAATACAATGCAATAGCACTTAGTCTGAACTTCAATTGAGTATTAGATTTGTTTTCTGACAATTTTAAAAGTTATGTATTTTTCTACTCCCCCTGTACCATGTGACAGCCATCAGCCAATCACAAATGCATACACATACCATGTGACAGCCATCAGCCATTCACAAATGCATACACACTTATTCTTGCACATGATCAGTAGGAGCTGGTGACATTTTGTTAATAGAAGTAAATTGGAAAGTTGTTTAAAATGGCATGCTTTATCTGAATAATAAAAGTTTAATTTTGATTGAGTGCCCCTTTAAAGCTATAGCTGTTTCAAAAGTGTATTTAAGTATGCACTGTGCACCAGCATTTTAAACATAACACTTGTTTGGAGAGCCTAAGGTGCTTGTACCATCTTTAATGACTCCATTTGTTAATTGCTGACATGAGCCCCACTGATGATCTGAGCAGCTGTATTATTTAAAATGTGGGTGCAGTGAAAATATCTATCTGTGCTTCACATGCACATGCAGAGAAAAATGTTAACACTCAAACAGTGATAACTCTTAATAGAAGCATTTTTGCCAATACAGGTATATTGAAAATATGTTTCTATTTAAAGATGCAATAAATCTATGTGCATTTATATTTTGACTGGAATGCCCCTTTAACAGCTTTGCTGGGGTGCTCTTTGCCTCCTCCTGCTGGCCAGGAGGTGAATATCCCACTAGTAATTGGAATGAAGTTGTGGACTCTCCATGCCCGGAAATAATTTTTTTTTTATCAGGTAAGCAGAAATTTTGTTTTTCATTGCAACATTCTTAAAGTCTGAAATTTACCATCACTTTAAAGGGACATTAAACTGCTGAGTACAACTACAAGAGAATGGTTACTACTCACCAAGGTATTGGTTTTCCTGATGTACCTGCAGCTGTTTTCAGTTGTGTTCTCTTATTTTAACCCTTATTTTAACCCTTTACAAGTAGCAGTTAGTGAAGCTCTATCACAGAATGCAACAATATGCTACAAGATGGCGGCCCCCAGTATAAAATGCATTTACCAGCTAGATTCTGTAATCAGTTAAAATAAGAGAATGGCTTTAAAGGGACGGTCAACACCAGATAATCCCTTAATTACCCATTCCTTAGTTTTGCTTAACCAACACAGTTATAATACACGTTTTACCTCTGTGATTACCTTGTATCTAATCCTCTGCAAACTGCCGCCTTATTTCAATTCTTTTGACAGACTTGCATTTTAGCCAATCAGTGCTTACTCCTTGGTAAATTGACGAGCATGAGCTCAATGTTATTTATATGAAATACAAGCACTAACGCCCTCTAGTGGTGAAAAACTGTCAACTGCAGAAGCGACCTTCAAGGTCTAAGAAATTAGCATATGAACCGCCTAGGTTTAGCTTTCAACTAAGAATACCAAGAGAACAAAGCAAAATTGGTGATAAAAGTAAATTGGAAAGTTGTTTAAAATTGCATGCCCTATCTGAATCATGAAAGTTTATTTTGGACTTGACTGTCCCTTTTAAAGAGAGTGGTAGGTACAGGGGGGGAAACAATAACCGTGCTACTGTAGTTGTACCCAACAGTTTAAAGGGACAGTAAACATTAATATTTTTTTATTCTTTAATCAAAAATATCTTGTTCAATTATATTTATAAAGCAGCTTTTTTTTTTTTTAAACGTTTTCTATTATTGTTTATATTTTACACTCATAATTTCTTTTATTTGCAATTAGACAGCCCACCCACCGCTTCTCCTTACTAATTTTACCTTTTGTCTGTTCTGCCTATCACTGTGTTACCGATCGCGCCATTGCGTTCTATTGAGCGCACTCCGTCATTATAAAAAAAAAATCGGATTCTGCGCATGCGCACTTTGTTACGCTTTCCCTCAGCTGTCAAACTGACTGTCAGTGAGGTAAACAACGGATTGCCGCTTTTGCAATCTCTTTGTTACATCAATAGTTTAAATTAACAGTTAATTTAGTCCAGTCAATTAAGATATGCACCTATCTGATTAATGAAACAGAAATAAGAATGTGTAGCAATGATTCACTATTTTTTCATGCAGAATATGTATGCTAGGCTGTATAAGAAAAAAAGATTGAACCAGATAGGAAGAAAAATATGTAAATGGATAAAGCACATACTGCATTGTACCTTATACCGGTATTGTCATATTTTTCCGTTGTTGCTCAGTGCCTTTATTTCCATGAGTTTCATGAGCGCGCTCATTAGCATGGTCAAGGGGCGGATAGAAAAACAAAAACATTAGATTGTGTCATAGAGGGCGGAGTTTAGAATATACGACTGGGAATTTTTTTCTAATAAACAAAGTCTTCTGTTTACTGACCCTTTAATGTCCCTTTAAACATTTTATATGTCAACGTGATCTCAATAGGTTTACTGTCTAGTTTTAATAGCAACTGGCAGAGTTCTGAAATGCAAACTCATATAGTTTTCTGTGTATGTGACAATATGCGCCTGCTATTTATGTTTTTTTGTGATATTTTAAACCGTAATTTACCAGACACGCATATAATTTAGATTAATTGGCTTAAGAGTATTTCTTCATTAAAGGGATAGTCTAGTCAAAATTAAACTTTAACGATTCAGATAGGTCAGCAATTTTAGGCAACTTTCTAATTTACTCCTATTATCAATTTTTCTTTGTTCTCTTGGTATCTTTATGTGAAAAAGCAAGAATGTAAATTTAGGGTCCGGCCCATTTTTGGTTCAGCACCTGGGTAGCACTTTCTGATTGGTGTCTAAATGTAGCCACCAATCGGTAAGTGCTGCCCAGGTCCTGAACCAAAAATGGGCCGGCTCCTAAGCTCAAATTCAAATAAAGATACCAAGAGAACAAAGACAATTTGATAATAGGAGTAAATTAGAAAGTTGCTTAAAATTGCTGCTCTATCTGAATCATGAAAGTTTAAGTTTGACTTGAGTGTCCCTTTAAGGCTATATGGGGATAATCTATCTTATTTAAAAATCCATTTAGTGTAGTGTTGTAACAGAAAAATGTCTACATCCCCTCCTCATACCTCAAAGTTAAAGGGCCATAAAAGTGATAACATTACATGCTCTAAACACATAGTTAAAGTGCCACTGGGGAACCGCAGAGCACCGCTGGTCCTGAGTGGAAACTGCCGCTGATCCAATCACCAGCACTAGCTACAAAGCTGGAAACAGCAGTGATCTGCAGCTCTTTAAGTATGTGTTAAACCACTTTGAGAGGGTTAAACACATATCGTTGCAGTGTCTCTAGTGATAAAAGGACACGTTCTAATGCAGACATCCTCAAACTTGGCCCTCCAGAGGTGTTTGGAACTACATTTCCCATGATGCTCAGCGTGTGACTTTTTTCTATTCCAATCCCTAGTTGTATCTCTGTAATGTCGTTTTACCCACATAGAAGCAGGGGAATTATACTTAGCCCAATAGATTTCTCCTTCAGACCAACAGGTTAGACCTTGCCTTTTGTATATGATTACAGACTTTACACAGATAGCATTGGGACTCTATTTGTTGTAGCCAACCATTAAAGGGACATGATAGTGATAACATTACATGCTCTAAACACATAGTTAAAGTGCCACTGGGGAACCGCAGAGCACTGCTGATCCTGAGAGGTTAGACCTTGCCTTTTGTATATGATTACAGACTTTACACAGATAGCATTGGGACTCTATTTGTTGTAGCCAACCATTAAAGGGACATGATAGTGATAACATTACATGCTCTAAACACATAGTTAAAGTGCCACTGGGGAACCGCAGAGCACTGCTGATCCTGAGAGGTTAGACCTTGCCTTTTGTATATGATTACAGGCTTTACACAGATAGCATTGGGACGTTGTAGCCAACCATTAAAGGGACATGATTCTGTCATGATTCAGATAGAGCAGGCAAATTTGAACAACTTTCTAATTGACTTCTATTATCACATTTTCTTTCTTCTCTTTTGTTGAAAAGCCGGGATGTGAGCTCAGGAGCGTGCACGCGCCGGAAGCACAATATGGCAGCAGTTTTGCAAAAATGTTATCTATTTGCAAGAGCACTCGATGGCAGCACTGCTTCCTGCCATATAGTGCTACAGATGCCTACCTAAGTATCTCTTCAACAAAGGATACCCTAGGAACAATATATATTATTATTATTATTATTATTATCGGTTATTTGTAGAGCGCCAACAGATTCTGCAGCGTTATAAACAAAGGGGGAGTACAACAAAACCATTATAGGGATCACATGGGTAGAGGGCCCTGCCAAGGGTTGCACTGTTGTAGTCAGCTCTTAAGAAGGTGATCTACAAACAGCTGGACTCTTAAGACTGTGACACACTGCAAGCGGAGCGACGCGCAGCGTGTACATGCAGCTGTGTGCGCTCAGTGTGTCCTGCCTTTTCATCTCTGAGCACTCTGCTGCGTCAGGACGCGTAGCTGAGCGCTCAGAGATGAAATATTTGAACTTCAGAAGTGATGTGACGCGGAGCGAAGCAGCTGCTTCACCTCACGCCGCATCGCTTGCAGTGTGTCACAGCTTTTAGGCTTACATGCTAAGGGGGTTCAGGGGATAGCAATGGAGGAGAGGAACTGGTATAAAGTAAGGTTAGCGTAGGTTGTATGCATCCCTGAACAGTAGAGTCTTTAGGGAGCACTTGAAGCTTTTAAAACTAGAAGAGAGTCTTGTGGAGCGAGGCAGAGAGTCCCACAAGATGGGAGCCAGTCTGGAGAAGTCCTGTAAGTGGGAGTGTGAGGAGTTAACAAGAGAGGAGGAGAGTAGGAGGTCATGAGCAGAGCGAAGGGGATGGGAGGGAGACTATCTGAAGACAAGGTCTGAGATATAGGGGGGAGCAGTGCAGTTGAGGGCTTTGTATGTCAGAGTGAGGATTTTGTGTTTAATGTGTTTTTAAGGCTAGAGGAAGCCAGTGAAGGGATTGGCAGAGAGGTGAAGCAGATAAAGAGTGACGTGTAAGGAAGATGACAGAGGCATTCATTGTGGATTGTAAAAGAGCTAGGCGGCAGCTAGTTGAGGCGGGAAAGAATAAGAGAGTGGATTAAAATCTTAGTTGTGTCTTGTGCAAGGAAATGTCTAATTTTAGAGATGTTTTTAAGGTGGTATCGGCAGGCTTTAGCCAAGGACTGAATGTGAGGAGTGAAAGAAAGATCTGACCCCAAGACATGATTGTGCTACTTTTATTTTTGTGTTAATGAATTAGTTGTTTGTATACAAACTAGGGGCATCGTACAGAACATTATTATATTAATAGCTTTGTTATAGACAGATTCTCAAATTGTGTATATTTTGTTTTTGTCTTATCCAGGGGTCTAGTGGAGAAGAAACTTGCAGCCTGTGTAAATCTTATACCGCAGATCACATCCATGTAAGATGCACGTGTTATTATCATGCCTTACAGACTTTTATACTACAGGGATTTTCTAATTGAGCTTAAATGCAGAGTTTAGATTAAATCAATTTTTATTGAACATTTGTATATAAGTTACAAAACATTTTAAGGAGTGCATTACAAACAATTACATCCCCCTCATATACCGGGGTTCCAGTCATCTAATACCATGTTATAATAAGGACTACTGAGACCCGTAAACTCCCACAGAAATATGTCAACAGCTGTTTACGGGGTAAGCTCTATCCTGTTTACTTAAGATATCCGGTGAGATTACCGAAATAACTCTGAATTTTTATCCCTTGCTTGATACTCAGTTTAAGCACTGCAAGTCCATACAGGAAATGGTCTCCAACGAGAGTTCTTTAGTTCCACTGTAAGAAGAGTGAGATCTCATGTAGACGTTTATGGTACAGAACTGAGGTCCTGCAGAGCTAATCTTTGATGGTACTCCTAATCAGGATCAGTAATCTTCCCCCTCAATGCAGAGGATCATATGAATCTACACTCCATTTATAAACCAATAAGAACAACATAAATTTTAACACACATTAAAACTACAAAAATAAGAGAAAAGAAAAACCAAAGTTTATCACCTTTTGCATCAATATACCTGTCCTAGGTCAGGGCAGGTGAAGTATCTCCCCCGCACCTAAATTACAGAAAAACAAGACGCACTCTCCGCCCTCTTAAAAAAAATAAAAAATATCACAGCTCAGGGCCATAATTTCTCTCCCGTCACCCCAGTCGTTTCTCTACTCTACGCGGTCCCCCCCCAAGATGTCCCCTCCCTCGCCCCCTAGTATCCAATAATACCAAATCTTTTGGAATGAGTCTGTCGTATTTTGTATATGTGCTGCTGTTTCGTACATGGAGTATGTCTGTCGTATTCTGGAGATGACTTCAGTCCAAGTGGGTGTACCAGTTTTCCAATACCTCGCTATACTAGTTCTGGTTATGGTACATACTATTCTAATAAATGCATTAATGTGATTGTTGAATCTAGGTATTTTATCATGTAGTAACGCATGGGAGGCTTCCAGGGTTATTTGGTCGTCTAGCAAGTTGCTCAAAAATACAGAAAGCTTAGCCCAGAGGTCCCTAACTCCAGGACACTCCCACCACATGTGTAGGTATGAGCCCAACTCTTTACATCCCCTATAGCATAGTTTGGAGCCCAATTTTGTAGAGTAAGCTGTCTGGATAGGTGTTAAGTACCACCTAAATGAGGTTTTTATGATACTTTCTCTAAGGTCTGCGCTCAGCAAATTTTTACTTGATTCAAAGAGCATTTTCTCCCAAACTTCCTGTTCCCATTCCATTCCTATTTCTGACTCCCATTTAATCATTAAAGCGGGTTTGGATTGGGTCTTAATCTTCTGTAGGTCCAAATAAATCTGTGAGATTGCGTGTCTAGGTCTTGTGGATGTACTACTCAGCCTCTCTAATGTGGAGGAGCTTTTTGAGACCGAGCTTGACAGATAGGCTCGGGTAGCCGAGGTAATCTGTAGGTACAGGAACCACCTCAAGGGGATCGGGTCTAATTGCTGGCTTAGTAGTGTATATGAGATGGGAGTCCCTTTTTTAATAATGTCTGCGACTCTATAGAGTCCTTTATTCTCCCATTTGGGTCTGTATTCCTCCGCTATTAAATATCTTAAAGGTTTTTGTAGAGAATTTGTGGGAAAAATATTGGGTACTTTGGTTATTGTGTGCCACTCTCTTGCCGACAGTCTGGTGCTGGCGATGCATTGTTTTGAACTCTCCCCCCTGGCCTCCCAATTCCAGATAATATCCTCTGGAGAATCTAGATTTCCCAATTCTGCTTCCAAGATTGGCCAGAGGATGTTTTTATCTCTCCTACCACATAGAGATGTCTGAGCCAATCTGGCAGCTTTGTGATAGTCAACAAGGTTGGGCAACCCCCCCCCCCCCCCCAACTGTCTATGGCACGTTAAAATTTGAGACGGGATTCTCGCCTGTTTTTTGTTTCCAAGGAAGCCATGTAGGGCCGCTTGTAATGAATCAATATCTTGTCTGTTTACTTTAATAATAAATATAAAAGTCTTGGCAATACGTTCATTTTAATGGAGGTTAGTCTCCCGTACCATGAGAAATTGTAAGTACGCCATCTATTTAGGTCCTTACGGATCTGTTTGAACAGTGGTACAAAGTTGTGACTATAAAGATCCCTGGAATGAGGAGTTAGGTTAACTCCCAAATATTTTATGCATTTTTTAACCCACCTAAATTCAAAATTAGCTTCAATAAGTTTGATTGTGTGATTCGGTAGGTTTATGGGGAGAGCCTCACACTTGTCTAGATTTATTTTATACCCAGAGATAGTAGAGAACTCATCTATGATGTTGTATAGATTGGGTAAGGGCAGTAACGGTTTGGTTAGTGTTAATAGGACATCGTCTGCGAATAACGTAATTTTATGGGCAAACTTTCCAATCTGTAGTCCCGCTATGTCTACATTATTTCTGATGGCTGCTGCTAAAGGCTCAATACATAGTGCAAATAGGAGTGGCGAAACGGGGCATCCCTGTCTAGTTCCATTTTTAATGTCGATTATTGTGGATTGGTGCCCTATCGCCCTGACTCTCGCTGTGGGATTAGAATAGACATTTTTAATTGCTGTAAGGAATGGGCCTCTAATTCCCACTTCCTCCATCACTGTCCACATATATTGCCAGTCCACCCTATCGAATGCCTTCTCCGCATCCAAAGAAAGGAGCAGAGAAGGCACTCCACTATCTGTCAGGTGGTCCACCACAGCTGTCATCCTCCTTATGTTATCAGGGGCCTCCCTCCCTGCTACAAAACCCACTTGGTCTGAGTGCACTATCATAGGAAGTATCTTTTTAAGTCTGTTGGCCAGAATTTTTGTCACTATTTTCATGTCTTGGTTTATAAGAGATAATAGGTCTGTAACTGGGGCAATATTTGGGTTTTTTCCCTGTTTTAGGTAATACTATTATTTTGGCTTGGAGTAGTTCTGTCGGGATGGCATGCCCTTCCATAATATAGTTTGCAAACTTAACTAAATGGGGTACTAAGGTAGACTTAAATAACTTATAGTATTCTCCCGGGAAACCATCCGGGCCCGCTGCCTTCCCTGGTTTAAGATCTTTTAAAACTGCTACTATTTCTCCCTGGGTTATTTTAGCGTTCAACAGGTCACGGTCTTGCTCTGTAACTTTTCCTAATTTTGCGGATGCAAGAAAATTCTTACATAGATTAAGTGTAGCGTTTGAATAGGAAACCTTTTTGCCATCGTACAGTTGCCCATAATATTTAGCAAAAGTGTCCACTATCTCTTGTGGGTGGGATGTGGGGGTTCCCTCCGCATTTATCAAAATAGGGATGGAGGAAGCCTGATGTGAATCTCTGATTTTTTTAGCCAGATATCTGTCGGGTTTATTCGCATATAAAAAATAGTTTGCCTTTAATCTGTGTGCCATTTTAACAGAATTCTCATTTAGGTATTTGGCCAGTGATTGTCTTTTAAGTTGAAGGGACTGAAGGGTGGTATTAGATAGAGTCAACTTGTGTAATTGTTCCAGCTCCTTTATCCCCGCATTTAGTCGGGACAAATGGGCTCCCATCTTTTTTTATATATTGTTTTCTCTTTAATCAATAAACCCCGCATTACGGTTTTATGAGCCGCCCACACGGTTATCGGATTAGTGGTGGAGTCCAAATTAATATCCCAATATTCCCCTAGCGCTTTCATAATATTAGTTTTGGTTTGTGGATTCTGTAGGCAGGAAGGATCATAAGTCCAGGACTTTAACATGCCTGGGTCTCTCATGTCCCCCAATTTGATCTGAGTCATAGAGTGGTCCGACCACACACACGGGTGGATGCTAGTTGAGTGGAGAACTGGTTGAAGCATTTGACTTATAAAATTGGAATAGATCTTGTGGGCTGCTGAATAGTAAGTAGTGTCAGTGGTTATGCCATATAAAGTTTTCCAAGTGTCAACCAGGGAATGTGGGCCTAGAAGATCCAACGTGGTCACTGCCATGGATTTCAATCTAGCATTTTTCTTAGAGAGGGTACTGGGGCGTCTGTAAACTAAATTTTGTAGATCTAAATTTAAAATCTCCTGCTAGGATAATGCGCATCTTAGACCAATTAGTTAATAAGTGGGATATCAACTTAATGAAATCGTTTTGTTTCTCATTTGGGGCGTAAATGTTGCAGAATATCACATCCACCCCCTGTAACTGTCCCTGAACTAGAATATATCTCCCCTCTTTGTCCGCTATTGTCTCCCTGTGTGTAAATGATAATGAGTGATGGATCAGAATGGACACTCCCCTTTTTTTTGTAGTTGAGGTGGCATGAAAATGCTGGGTGTAATCCCGTGTCCAATATCTGGGGACCGAGGAGGTCGTGAAGTGGGTCTCCTGGAGGAAGACCACGTTGGCATGGAAATTTTTATACTGAGTCAAGGCTGTGCGTCTCTTAATGTTTGAATGTAGGCCTCTCACATTATGTGAGATTAAATTAATATTGGGAAGCGTCATCTAACTGGTTCTCTGTCATATGTATTCCCTTTATAGTAGTGGGAGAGATCCGCCCGGATCCCCTGTCCTACCTGAGTTCCGTGTGAGAGTGCGAAGGAGATTCTGCCATCTAAGTGTTCAACAACGTAGGTGTTGTAATAGTCATCTATGCCCCCAATAAGGGGGAACAGCTGATGATATTTTGGTGAATGACTTACAAATGAATGTTGAAAAAGGTGAACAAGGTGATACATTAACATAACTATATTAAACATAAACATTTAAATTCTGTTAACTAAAGTAGCACAGTGTATGGGGCCTTGGTTAAGGTCCCAACGAGATGAGAATAAAAAGGAGAACAATAGGGGGGCACAGATCAGTCCAGAAAAAAGAGAAAAAGGTGGTAAAGTGATACCAAGGAGAACCGTGGGGTGAAAGGGTGGTGAAAAATCGGGTAGGGAGGCAAGGAGAGAGTGCATTATCGAGCTTCACAAACATTTATAAACTTTTGAACAAACCACATTTGTGGGACTTGATACAAACATTTGAGATATATAAAGAAACACATTAAACTTTAGAAACCCTAGATTCCTTCAAAACCCAGGAGTCATGAAAAAAAGGATACAGGGGCTTTCAACCCCAAGGTCTCTTTCTTGCATGTTTAAACACTTTGCAATTCTCCCACGGCATGACCCGTGAGAATCAAAACTCTTGCAAGATCTGTGTATATTTTAAGTTTGCCTGTGTTAGTTTAGGCTGTTATTTGTAGGTAGATCCTGTAGGGGCCCTTCATGTTTTGGAGCTTTTTCCTTTGGTGACCCTAGACCACTTGCTTTTGGAGAATGTACTCTTTAACGTTGTTTACTCCTGATCTCTTGATTGGGATGTGTTTGCAGAGAAATCCGGTATTTCCAAGCCTAAGCTTTTGCATGCTGCTGGGACATCTTCAATGTTTTTAATCGCCAATGGTTTTCCGTCTTTCGTTACAATCAATGCAAAGGGGAAGCCCCATCTATATGGCACTTGATTTTTCCTCAGGATGGAGGTGAACGGTCTAAGCATGTGGCGCCGTTGTAATGTCCTGGTACATAAATCCTGATAAAATTGCACCACGTTACCTTGGAACTTGAAAGTGGGGTTTTGGCGCGATGCCTGCATAATTTTCTCCTTCTCTGGAAACCGCAACATTCGGACTATGACATCTCGGGGAGGCATATCATCTCTGGGTCTGGCTCTGAGAGCCCTATGTGCCCTCTCTAATTGGAATGAGTCTTCCGCGGTTTCACCTGATATCGCCCTAAACAGTTGTTGGAGATATGAGTGCAAATCTTTGTTTAGAATCGATTCTGGAATTCCCTTGAGGCGTAGATTGCACCTTCGTGATCTATTTTCCATATCCTCCATTTTTTCGTGGAGATCCATAATTTCTTGCTGTTGTGAGGAGACAGAATGAGAAAGAGTAGAGATATCGTCCGCTATTTCTCCTTGATTTGTTTCTAGTGTGTCAACCCGGTTACCGATTTCTGTAATATCATTCTTGATGTCTTTAAGGCTGGCAGTCACTGATGAGTGTAGAATGTCAATCTTGCTCCATAGTTTCTCAAAGTTTGCATCTATGTCCTGTTTAGAGACCAATGATAGCAAATCTGCTTTTGTGGCTGGGATCTGGTCTGCTGGGATAACAACATTAGGCTCCATTTCAATTTCATCTTCATTGTCTGTCTCCATGCCTTCATACAGTTTGTTCGCTTTTGATGGTTTAAAAAAGGAATCCACAGGGACAGATTTAGAGGCCTTATCTGATTTGTTAGCCCTTCTCACAGACATACTTATAAGGTGATGTCCAAGCTTCTATTTTTACCCCTGGATCAAAATAAATGACAGTAATATTGTTTCTTCGTGTTGCACTTTCAGGTCTAGAGGCTTTGCAAAGCTAAATGATATGTTTATTAATAATGCCTCACAATTGCTTCTTTATGTATGGCCCCCTCAAATTGCAGTGTACCTAAGTGGGGATAGGACCGTGGCCAGTTCTGTGTTTAGTACTTTAGATAACTCCCCCTTTAAAGCTTAAGATCAGGATTTTGATTTAAACATTGGCTTGCGTTTTTTGTTATGTGTCTGCAGACATTTTGTGTTATATTTTACACTGCTCCACCACCATCTTGTGTTATGTGCAGCTGCAACCCTTATTACATGTGTACTGGGATATTTCCTGTTTAGGGGCTGCAGCCTGAATCTTTTATACTATATGCCTCCGTGTCCGGCTTTCTGGCTACCCCCGACAGTGTAAGTAGCTATTAGTTCACACTCAGAGACAAAGGGATGGCTCCGGTGCGGTAAAGGATCCGGTGATGGCTCACCCACGTGGCTATGGCAGATTGATTCCTCCGTCTGCCCGTCTAGAGGTCGCGATGCGCTGCCCCTTTCTTCTCACCGTCTGGTGAGTCACAAAACTCTAGTTAGGGTCATCGGGAGGTATCCGAAAGGGGGTTCCCCTTCTGCTGATGAAAATGTATCTCGGCTTACAGTTGCGCGCTACAGCGTTCTATGCGCATAACTTTAGGCCTCTACGACTCTGTTTTTCCTCATGGCCCCTGTGAATCTCCCGGTTGTAAACCGGTGCTGCCACTTGTTTGTAGGGGTTGCTGATATACTGTCCCTTAAGTTGGTGGCTCTTTACTCCTCTGTGGTTAGTCAGACATAAAACAGCCAACATTCATACATTAGACTCTAAACACCGACTGCAATAGGTCCCATGGAATGTTGAATGACAGTGTTAGCGTTATATTCCAAGGCAGTATGAATCAACAAGCTTGATAATATTTTATGCACTCTGGTGGAGCACTAAGTGGTAAGTATGTATATTCAATTTTAATAACGTATTTATTATTAATAAACCGGCATCCACTTGTATGATTTTATAACAGGTGTGTATATATCCTTTTCAATGGCGTGTGTGTGTTCAGATGTATATCCTTATGTTCACTTCAAAGATTATGATTAATACCACAATGCACAGTACCCACACCGGTATCAAACAACTGACTTAGTAATCACAGTAAATAATTTCATAGATTCCGGTCCTACTCACCGCAGGAAGGGCAAATGTCAGTGTTAGTGGTAGATGCTCTGATCCATGTCGATTCTTCTTACTTGTCCTCACACGCTGTACACACCTGCAGGGTAGCTCAGTGATTGTCTGCTGTGCAGGCTTTGGTTGCTTTGAAAGGTACACTGATTATAGGTAGCATACACCCCTCCTCAGCATTTTCCTTGCGCTGACATAATGCATGAGAGATTCCAAAAGAAGTTAGTGGAGGTGTATGCAGGCAGCACAACTTAGTTAAAAAATAGTTAAAAAATAGTGAAATTTATTGACTCATTTTAAAACTGATACAAGCACAGAAACAATTGTTACCCAAACACACAGGGGGAAAGACTGCCTTCCGACGCGTTTCCTGCTCAGACTGAGCACTTCATCAGGGATGGCAGGTGTCTCCCTTCTAGACTATTTATTGGAGTCGAAAAATTTAACCCTTAGTGTACTACACTTTGAAAAAACATGTTCAGTTTAGCTTTTCAACAAATGTTATTACTGAACTAGGGTCGTGAGTCCTCAACTCCAATAAATCTCACCTTTTCATAACATAAATGATACATAAGTTTATACAATATTTACATTAAACAATTGTAACATTTTAATTTGTTTGCAATTTGAAGGATGGATGTGATTACATAGATAGTGGAAAGTGCTTGATTTTACGTTAGGCATTTTTTAGATAGTCAAGGTGCTTTTATATCTTATTGTATCTTTTATAGTCCACATAGGTAGCATATGGAGTCTATATGGTAAATTTACAAAATATACATGTGTACTTAATTTGTTCATGTGTTGTGAAATATACTGTGTGCAGATACACGAACCAACTCGGTTTCTTTTGTGTATTTCGCACAATGTGTTTATTTGTACACTTTATAAACTCAAATGAATTATGTTCAATCTTCAGTGACTACTTATTAGTAGCAGTGGAACAGGTAATTTGTGTAATTATTACCCTATGAACTAACTTTATAGTTGCTAGTAATATATTATACAATTTTTTGAATTTTGAGTTTAAAGTGGTGTAGATGTGGCCCCTGAATGTTGCACTAGGAGCTTTTTCTACATATTATAGTAGTAACTTTGATCTATTTATTTGGCAAGCATGTTTGTACCCAGATTTATATATAGTGATTATTTTACTGGGAGCTAGCTCTAAGTTTCAAAGCAGTAAACACAAAATGTCACATTTAGTTTATGGAGACTATAATAAATTTATGATCATATTAATCCCATAGATATATTCGGCACCAAATATCTACTGATTCGAAGTATTACAAATAGGTTTTTAGTTGTAATAAAATTAATTAAAGCTATCAATGTAAAAAACTTTCTATTTGAATATGATTTCTCATTATGGTCAATTAGTTGCCAGTATATAACTGTAAGTCCCATATTTTGTTCATCCCATTGGGAAATCCTGTTTTTAACTTATGTATCCAGAAGGCCTCTTTTTGTAATACTTCGAATCAGTAGATATTTGGTGCCGAATATATCTATGGGATTAATATGATCATAAATTTATTATAGTCTCCATAAACTAAATGTGACATTTTGTGTTTACTGCTTTGAAACTTAGAGCTAGCCCCCAGTAAAATAATCACTATATATAAATCTGGGTACAAACACGCTTGCCAAATAAATAGATCAAAGTTACTACTATAATATGTAGAAAAAGCTCCTAGTGCAACATTCAGGGGCCACATCTACACCACTTTAAACTCAAAATTCAAAAAATTGTATAATATATTACTAGCAACTATAAAGTTAGTTCATAGGGTAATAATTACACAAATTACCTGTTCCACTGCTACTAATAAGTAGTCACTGAAGATTGAACATAATTCATTTGAGTTTATAAAGTGTACAAATAAACACATTGTGCGAAATACACAAAAGAAACCGAGTTGGTTCGTGTATCTGCACACAGTATATTTCACAACACATGAACAAATTAAGTACACATGTATATTTTGTAAATTTACCATATAGACTCCATATGCTACCTATGTGGACTATAAAAGATACAATAAGATATAAAAGCACCTTGACTATCTAAAAAATGCCTAACGTAAAATCAAGCACTTTCCACTATCTATGTAATCACATCCATCCTTCAAATTGCAAACAAATTAAAATGTTACAATTGTTTAATGTAAATATTGTATAAACTTATGTATCATTTATGTTATGAAAAGGTGAGATTTATTGGAGTTGAGGACTCACGACCCTAGTTCAGTAATAACATTTGTTGAAAAGCTAAACTGAACATGTTTTTTCAAAGTGTAGTACACTAAGGGTTAAATTTTTCGACTCCAATAAATAGTCTAGAAGGGAGACACCTGCCATCCCTGATGAAGTGCTCAGTCTGAGCAGGAAACGCGTCGGAAGGCAGTCTTTCCCCCTGTGTGTTTGGGTAACAATTGTTTCTGTGCTTGTATCAGTTTTAAAATGATTCAATAAATTTCACTATTTTTTTAACAATTTTTTAACTAAGTTGTGCTGCCTGCATACACCTCCACTAACTTCTTTTGTTAGTCAGACATAGCAGAATAGCTCAGATTAATACGGAGCTCTCTCACACTGCCTCCATCTTAGAGCTCAGTCAGGCACCGCCCCCTTAAATGCAGAGTTTAAAGGGACACTGAACCCAAATGTATTCTTTCATGAATCAGATAGAGCTTGAAATTTTAAGCAACTTTCTAATTTACTCCTATTATCACATTTTCTTCGTTCTCTTGCTATCTTTGTTTTAAAAGCAGGAATGTAAATCTTAGCAGCCAGCCCATTTTAGGTTCAGCACCCTGGATAGCGCTTTCTTATTTGAGGCTTCCATTTACCCACCAATAAGCAAGCATAACCCAGGTTCTCAACCAAAAACATAATTTATGCTTACCTGATAAATTCCTTTCTTCTGTAGTGTGATCAGTCCACGGGTCATCATTACTTCTGGGATATTAACTGCTCCCCTACAGGAAGTGCAAGAGGATTCACCCAGCAGAGCTGCATATAGCTCCTCCCCTCTACGTCACTCCCAGTCATTCGACCAAGGACCAACGAGAAAGGAAAAGCCAAGGGTGAAGTGGTGACTGGAGTATAAATTAAAAAATATATAAATGAGGGTGAGAGTAGGTAATATTGCTCAAATATTGTACTGGTGCCACCCTTTAAAAAGTATAGACATTAAATTCGTATAGAGAGACTAAAGTTTCAGAGCATATATAAATACTCTGAAAAAAGCAAGGGTAAAAATAGGCACACAGACAGCTCCTTTATAAAAAATATTTTTCTCCAACATAGGTGTGTCCGGTCCACGGCGTCATCCTTACTTGTGGGATATTCTCTTCCCCAACAGGAAATGGCAAAGAGCCCAGCAAAGCTGGTCACATGATCCCTCCTAGGCTCCGCCTACCCCAGTCATTCTCTTTGCCGTTGTACAGGCAACATCTCCACGGAGATGGCTTAGAGTTTTTTAGTGTTTAACTGTAGTTTTTATTATTCAATCAAGAGTTTGTTATTTTGAAATAGTGCTGGTATGTACTATTTACTCAGAAACAGAAAAGAGATGAAGATTTCTGTTTGTATGAGGAAAATGATTTTAGCAACCGTCACTAAAATCCATGGCTGTTCCACACAGGACTGTTGAGAGCAATTAACTTCAGTTGGGGGAACAGTGTTCAGTCTCTTGCTGCTTGAGGTATGACACATTCTAACAAGACGATGTAATGCTGGAAGCTGTCATTTTCCCTATGGGATCCGGTAAGCCATGTTTATTACGATCGTAAATAAGGGCTTCACAAGGGCTTATTAAAACTGTAGACTTTTTTTGGGCTAAATCGATTCATTATTAACACATATTTAGCCTTGAGGAATCATTTTATCTGGGTATTTTGATATAATAATATCGGCAGGCACTGGTTTAGACACCTTATTCTTTAGGGGCTTTCCCAAAGCATAAGCAGAGCCTCATTTTCGCGCCGGTGTTGCGCACTTGTTTTTGAGAGGCATGGCATGCAGTCGCATGTGAGAGGAGCTCTGATACTTAGAAAAGACTTTCTGAAGGCGTCATTTGGTATCGTATTCCCCTTTGGGCTTGGTTGGGTCTCAGCAAAGCAGATACCAGGGACTGTAAAGGGGTTAAAGTTCAAAACGGCTCCGGTTCCGTTATTTTAAGGGTTAAAGCTTCCAAATTTGGTGTGCAATACTTTTAAGGCTTTAAGACACTGTGGTGAAAATTTGGTGAATTTTGAACAATTCCTTCATGTTTTTTCGCAATTGCAGTAATAAAGTGTGTTCAGTTTAAAATTTAAAGTGACAGTAACGGTTTTATTTTAAAACGTTTTTTGTACTTTGTTATCAAGTTTATGCCTGTTTAACATGTCTGAACTACCAGATAGACTGTGTTCTGAATGTGGGGAAGCCAGAATTCCTATTCATTTAAATAAATGTGATTTATGTGATAATGACAATGATGCCCAAGATGATTCCTCAAGTGAGGGGAGTAAGCATGGTACTGCATCATTCCCTCCTTCGTCTACACGAGTCTTGCCCACTCAGGAGGCCCCTAGTACATCTAGCGCGCCAATACTCCTTACTATGCAACAATTAACGGCTGTAATGGATAATTCTGTCAAAACATTTTAGCCAAAATGAACACTTATCAGCGTAAGCGCGGCTGCTCTGTTTTAGATACTGAAGAGCATGACGACGCTGATAATAATATTTCTGAAGGGCCCCTAACCCAGTCTGATGGGGCCAGGGAGGTTTTGTCTGAGGGAGAAATTACTGATTCAGGGAACATTTCTCAACAGGCTGAACCTGATGTGATTGCATTTAAATTTAAGTTGGAACATCTCCGCATTCTGCTTAAGGAGGTATTATCCACTCTGGATGATTGTGACAAGTTGGTCATCCCAGAGAAACTTTATAAAATGGACAAGTTCCTAGAGGTGCCGGGGCTCCCAGAAGCTTTTCCTATACCCAAGCGGGTGGCGGACATTGTTAATAAAGAATGGGAAAGGCCCGGTATTCCTTTCGTCCCTCCCCCCATATTTAAAAAATTGTTTCCTATGGTCGACCCCAGAAAGGACTTATGGCAGACAGTCCCCAAGGTCGAGGGAGCGGTTTCCACTTTAAACAAACGCACCACTATACCCATAGAGGATAGTTGTGCTTTCAAAGATCCTATGGATAAAAAATTAGAAGGTTTGCTTAAAAAAATGTTTGTTCAGCAAGGTTACCTTCTACAACCAATTTCATGCATTGTCCCTGTCGCTACAGCCGCATGTTTCTGGTTCGATGATCTGATAAGAGCGGTCGATAGTGATTCTCCTCCTTTGGAGGAGATTATGGACAGAATCAATGCTCTCAAATTGGCTAATTCTTTCACCCTAGACGCCACTTTGCAATTGGCTAGGTTAGCGGCTAAGAATTCTGGGTTTGCTATTGTGGCGCGCAGAGCGCTTTGGTTGAAATCTTGGTCGGCTGATGCGTCTTCCAAGAACAAGCTACTTAACATTCCTTTCAAGGGGAAAACGCTGTTTGGCCCTGACTTGAAAGAGATTATCTCTGATATCACTGGGGGTAAGGGCCACGCCCTTCCTCAGGATCGGCCTTTCAAGGCAAAAAATAAACCTAATTTTCGTCCCTTTCGTAGAAACGGACCAGCCCAAGGTGCTACGTCCTCTAAGCAAGAGGGTAATACTTCTCAAGCCAAGCCAGCTTGGAGACCAATGCAAGGCTGGAACAAGGGAAAGCAGGCCAAGAAACCTGCCACTGCTACCAAGACAGCATGAAATGTTGGCCCCCGATCCGGGACCGGATCTGGTGGGGGGCAGACTCTCTCTCTTCGCTCAGGCTTGGGCAAGAGATGTTCTGGATCCTTGGGCGCTAGAAATAGTCTCCCAAGGTTATCTTCTGGAATTCAAGGGACTTCCCCCAAGGGGGAGGTTCCACAGGTCTCAGTTGTCTTCAGACCACATAAAAAGACAGGCATTCTTACATTGTGTAGAAGACCTGTTAAAGATGGGAGTGATTCATCCTGTTCCATTAAGAGAACAAGGGATGGGGTTCTACTCCAATCTGTTCATAGTTCCCAAAAAAGAGGGAACGTTCAGACCAATCTTAGATCTCAAGATCTTAAACAAGTTTCTCAAGGTTCCATCGTTCAAGATGGAAACCATTCGAACTATTCTTCCTTCCATCCAGGAAGGTCAATTCATGACCACGGTGGATTTAAAGGATGCGTATCTACATATTCCTATCCACAAGGAACATCATCGGTTCCTAAGGTTCGCATTCCTGGACAAACATTACCAGTTTGTGGCGCTTCCTTTCGGATTAGCCACTGCTCCAAGGATTTTCACAAAGGTACTAGGGTCCCTTCTAGCTGTGCTAAGACCAAGGGGCATTGCTGTAGTACCTTACTTGGACGACATTCTGATTCAAGCGTCGTCCCTTCCTCAAGCAAAGGCTCACACGGACATTGTCCTGGCCTTTCTCAGATCTCACGGATGGAAAGTGAACGTGGAAAAGAGTTCTCTATCCCCGTCAACAAGGGTTCCCTTCTTGGGAACAATAATAGACTCCTTAGAAATGAGGATTTTTCTGACAGAGGCCAGAAAAACAAAGCTTCTAGACTCTTGTCGGATACTTCATTCCGTTCCTCTTCCTTCCATAGCTCAGTGCATGGAAGTGATCGGGTTGATGGTAGCGGCAATGGACATAGTTCCTTTTGCGCGCATTCATCTAAGACCATTACAACTGTGCATGCTCAGTCAGTGGAATGGGGACTATACAGACTTGTCTCCGAAGATACAAGTAAATCAGAGGACCAGAGACTCACTCCGTTGGTGGCTGTCCCTGGACAACCTGTCACAAGGGATGACATTCCGCAGACCAGAGTGGGTCATTGTCACGACCGACGCCAGTCTGATGGGCTGGGGCGCGGTCTGGGGATCCCTGAAAGCTCAGGGTCTTTGGTCTCGGGAAGAATCTCTTCTACCGATAAATATTCTGGAACTGAGAGCGATATTCAATGCTCTCAAGGCTTGGCCTCAGCTAGCGAGGGCCAAGTTCATACGGTTTCAATCAGACAACATGACAACTGTTGCGTACATCAACCATCAGGGGGGACCAAGGAGTTCCCTAGCGATGGAAGAAGTGACCAAAATCATTCTATGGGCGGAGTCTCACTCCTGCCACCTGTCTGCTATCCACATCCCAGGAGTGGAGAATTGGGAAGCGGATTTTCTGAGTCGTCAGACATTGCATCCGGGGGAGTGGGAACTCCATCCGGAAATCTTTGCCCAAGTCACTCAGCTGTGGGGCATTCCAGACATGGATCTGATGGCCTCTCGTCAGAACTTCAAAGTTCCTTGCTACGGGTCCAGATCCAGGGATCCCAAGGCGGCTCTAGTGGATGCACTAGTAGCACCTTGGACCTTCAAACTAGCTTATGTGTTCCCGCCGTTTCCTCTCATCCCCAGGCTGGTAGCCAGGATCAATCAGGAGTGGGCGTCGGTGATCTTGATAGCTCCTGCGTGGCCACGCAGGACTTGGTATGCAGATCTGGTGAATATGTCATCGGCTCCACCTTGGAAGCTACCTTTGAGACGAGACCTTCTTGTTCAGGGTCCGTTCGAACATCCGAATCTGGTTTCACTCCAGCTGACTGCTTGGAGATTGAACGCTTGATTTTATCGAAGCGAGGGTTCTCAGATTCTGTTATTGATACTCTTGTTCAGGCCAGAAAGCCTGTAACTAGAAAGATTTACCACAAAATTTGGAAAAAATATATCTGTTGGTGTGAATCTAAAGGATTCTCTTGGGACAAGGTTAAGATTCCTAGGATTCTATCCTTCCTTCAAGAAGGATTGGAAAAAGGATTATCTGCAAGTTCCCTGAAGGGACAGATTTCTGCCTTGTCGGTGTTACTTCACAAAAAACTGGCTGCTGTGCCAGATGTTCAAGCCTTTGTTCAGGCTCTGGTTAGAATTAAGCCTGTTTACAAACCTTTGACTCCTCCTTGGAGTCTCAATTTAGTTCTTTCAGTTCTTCAGGGGGTTCCGTTTGAACCCTTGCATTCCGTTGATATTAAGTTATTATCTTGGAAAGTTTTGTTTTTAGTTGCAAATTCTTCTGCTAGAAGAGTTTCAGAATTATCTGCTCTGCAGTGTTCTCCTCCTTATCTGGTGTTCCATGCAGATAAGGTGGTTTTACGTACTAAACCTGGTTTTCTTCCAAAAGTTGTTTCTAACAAAAACATTAACCAGGAGATTATCGTACCTTCTCTGTGTCCGAAACCAGTTTCAAGGAAGGAACGTTTGTTGCACAATTTGGATGTTGTTCGCGCTCTAAAATTCTATTTAGATGCTACAAAGGATTTTAGACAAACATCTTCCTTGTTTGTTGTTTATTCTGGTAAAAGGAGAGGTCAAAAAGCAACTTCTACCTCTCTCTCTTTTTGGATTAAAAGCATCATCAGATTGGCTTATGAGACTGCCGGACGGCAGCCTCCCGAAAGAATCACAGCTCATTCCACTAGGGCTGTGGCTTCCACATGGGCCTTCAAGAACGAGGCTTCTGTTGATCAGATATGTAGGGCAGCGACTTGGTCTTCACTGCACACTTTTACCAAATTTTACAAGTTTGATACTTTTGCTTCTTCTGAGGCTAATTTTTGGGAGAAAGGTTTTGCAAGCCGTGGTGCCTTCCATTTAGGTGACCTGATTTGCTCCCTCCCTTCATCCGTGTCCTAAAGCTTTGGTATTGGTTCCCACAAGTAAGGATGACGCCGTGGACCGGACACACCTATGTTGGAGAAAACAGAATTTATGTTTACCTGATAAATTACTTTCTCCAACGGTGTGTCCGGTCCACGGCCCGCCCTGGTTTTTTTAATCAGGTCTGATAATTTATTTTCTTTAACTACAGTCACCACGGTACCATATGGTTTCTCCTATGCAAATATTCCTCCTTAACGTCGGTCGAATGACTGGGGTAGGCGGAGCCTAGGAGGGATCATGTGACCAGCTTTGCTGGGCTCTTTGCCATTTCCTGTTGGGGAAGAGAATATCCCACAAGTAAGGATGACGCCGTGGACCGGACACACCGTTGGAGAAAGTAATTTATCAGGTAAACATAAATTCTGTTTTTTCATTTATTTAGATTTCCCATATCACGTCAGTGAAATATAATTTGAGCTTTGCCACACCACATAAGGTGAACAATATATACAGAATGAATAAACACCACAAAGTGTAGGTAAAACACAAAAACTGGGACCTGAATTGACTAAAGCATACGTATGCTACCCAGATCTAAAATAATGTGTAGCAAAATATGTGTGTTGTGGTAATTTATCTATAACAATCTAGTTGCAAAATACATTCAAACATGCTAAATGTTGCAGGAATCCTCGAAATACATGTAGCAAGCAAACAACAGATGTATGGATAAAGTCCACAAATATAGATATGGAGCAAGGATAAGCAAATTTGATAGTAATCTGGATCAAAAACAGTGGTTTTGGAAACGGATAAGCACTTATCTTAAGCGTGTAATTCCTAAGCGCTTCTAGAACCCAAATACTCTCCGTATAACGCTATCACAGCGTGTGACGTCACTAGAGGACGGGCGGTGAAATTGTCAAGTCTCTCTGATTGGTAGAATAGGTAGGAGTGTATCCACAGGTCTCCGGTGAGTATCCGCTCGCCACCAATGAAAGAACCAGGCTTCCACTAGGTATGATGGGCGTTGTTAACTAGTAATGAAAGAGCCAGGCTTTCTTACTAAAAGCGGACAAATCTTTATACCAAGATGTACCTCAACAAATTATCACAAGCACAATCCTTATTAGATATAGGTCACCGATGTAAATAGTAATGAAAGAACCAGGCTTCCTTACTAAAAGCGGACTGCTTGCCTTTCCTCAGCGTGTCTTTGCAACCACAGTGCTTATTATAAGCCAAACACAGTTCACATGTGAAATAAATGAATGAATGATCCAAAATATCCTTATTCCAATGTCAAAACACAATGCAAATGTCCCAAGATGTAGAAATCACATGAATTTGCTTTACCATAATTTTTTCATATAGAAGATAGGCGTTAAATAGGGTATACTCCTAAGGATTAAAACACAGCACAGCCAACGACCGTTTCACCCCCACAGTAAGTGTGTGTCACAGGGGCTCATCAGGGCATATTGTGTCCTTACCGGACTTCCTCTTTTAAAGGTACACCTGACCAATCACAGGTGATCCTTCTTTTTGTAGGTGATTCCTCTCTTAAAGCTATATACACCTAGATTGCCCTAAGTTATCGTGTAGTGTTTATTTACATTAATAAAGTGACCATATTATACTGAAGTTGCTTAATTCCTTAGCATTCCAGAATTGTATCACTAAATTGTACATCCTATATTACAACAGATACTCTGCCAGATACATTTAGGGACTTAAGAGATTTTTATTTTATTTTGACCATTTACAAGAAACTGGCATATTCCAGTTTCTCATTTAAACCAGTTGGAAATCTAGTACCAAGTACTTGGTACTAGATTTCCAACTGGTTTAAATGAGAAACTGGAATATGCCAGTTTCTTGTAAATGGTCAAAATAAAATAAAAATCTCTTAAGTCCCTAAATGTATCTGGCAGAGTATCTGTTGTAATATAGGATGTACAATTTAGTGATACAATTCTGGAATGCTAAGGAATTAAGCAAGTTCAGTATAATATGGTCACTTTATTAATGTAAATAAACACTACACAATAACTTAGGGCAATCTAGGTGTATATAGCTTTAAGAGAGGAATCACCTACAAAAAGAAGGATCACCTGTGATTGGTCAGGTGTACCTTTAAAAGAGGAAGTCCGGTAAGGACACAATATGCCCTGATGAGCCCCTGTGACACACACTTACTGTGGGGGTGAAACGGTCGTTGGCTGTGCTGTGTTTTAATCCTTAGGAGTATACCCTATTTAACTCCTATCTTCTATATGAAAAAATTATGGTAAAGCAAATTCATGTGATTTCTACATCTTGGGACATTTGCATTGTGTTTTGACATTGGAATAAGGATATTTTGGATCATTCATTCATTTATTTCACATGTGAACTGTGTTTGGCTTATAATAAGCACTGTGGTTGCAAAGACACGCTGAGGAAAGGCAAGCAGTCCGCTTTTAGTAAGGAAGCCTGGTTCTTTCATTACTATTTACATCGGTGACCTATATCTAATAAGGATTGTGCTTGTGATAATTTGTTGAGGTACATCTTGGTATAAAGATTTGTCCGCTTTTAGTAAGAAAGCCTGGCTCTTTCATTACTAGTTAACAACGCCCATCATACCTAGTGGAAGCCTGGTTCTTTCATTGGTGGCGAGCGGATACTCACCGGAGACCTGTGGATACACTCCTACCTATTCTACCAATCAGAGAGACTTGACAATTTCACCGCCCGTCCTCTAGTGACGTCACACGCTGTGATAGCGTTATACGGAGAGTATTTGGGTTCTAGAAGCGCTTAGGAATTACACGCCTAAGATAAGTGCTTATCCGTTTCCAAAACCACTGTTTTTGATCCAGATTACTATCAAATTTGCTTATCCTTGCTCCATATCTATATTTGTGGACTTTATCCATACATCTGTTGTTTGCTTGCTACATGTATTTCGAGGATTCCTGCAACATTTAGCATGTTTGAATGTATTTTGCAACTAGATTGTTATAGATAAATTACCACAACACACATATTTTGCTACACATTATTTTAGATCTGGGTAGCATACGTATGCTTTAGTCAATTCAGGTCCCAGTTTTTGTGTTTTACCTACACTTTGTGGTGTTTATTCATTCTGTATATATTGTTCACCTTATGTGGTGTGGCAAAGCTCAAATTATATTTCACTGACGTGATATGGGAAATCTAAATAAATGAAAAAAATATTTTTTATAAAGGAGCTGTCTGTGTGCCTATTTTTACCCTTGCTTTTTTCAGAGTATTTATATATGCTCTGAAACTTTAGTCTCTCTATACGAATTTAATGTCTATAAATTAAAAAATATTTACCTGCCTTAAAAACAGGGCGGGCCGTGGACTGATCACACTACAGAAGAAAGGAATTTATCAGGTAAGCATAAATTATGTTTTCTTCTGTTAAGTGTGATCAGTCCACGGGTCATCATTACTTCTGGGATACCAATACCAAAGCAAAAGTACACGGATGACGGGAGGGATAGGCAGACTCTTTATACAGAAGGAACCACTGCCTGAAGAACCTTTCTCCCAAAAATAGCCTCCGATGAAGCAAAGGTGTCAAATTTGTAAAATTTGGAAAAAGTATGAAGCGAAGACCAAGTTGCAGCCTTGCAAATCTGTTCAACAGAGGCCTCATTCTTGAAGGCCCAAGTGGAAGCCACAGCTCTAGTAGAATGAGCTGTAATTCTTTCAGGGGGCTGCTGTCCAGCAGTCTCATAAGCTAAACGAATTATGCTACGAAGCCAAAAAGAAAGAGAGGTAGCGGAAGCTTTTTGACCTCTCCTCTGCCCAGAGTAAATGACAAACAGAGAAGACGTTTGTCGGAATTCCTTAGTTGCCTGCAAGTAAAATTTTAGAGCCCGGACTACATCCAGGTTGTGCAGTAGACGTTCCTTCTTTGAAGAAGGATTTGGGCATAAAGAAGGAACAACAATCTCTTGATTGATATTCCTGTTAGTAACTACCTTAGGTAAGAACCCAGGTTTAGTACGCAGGACTACCTTATCCGAATGAAAAATCAAATAAGGAGAATCACAATGTAAGGCTGATAATTCAGAGACTCTTCGAGCCGAGGAAATAGCCATTAAAAATAGAACTTTCCAAGATAACAACTTTATATCAATGGAATGAAGGGGTTCAAACGGAACGCCCTGTAAAACATTAAGAACAAGGTTTAAACTCCATGGTGGAGCAACAGTTTTAAACACAGGCTTAATCCTGGCCAAAGCCTGACAAAAAGCCTGGACGTCAGGAACTTCTGACAGACGTTTGTGTAACAGAATGGACAGAGCTGAGATCTGTCCCTTTAATGAACTAGCAGATAAACCCTTTTCTAAACCTTCTTGTAGAAAAGACAATATCCTAGGAATCCTAACCTTACTCCAAGAGTAACCTTTGGATTCACACCAATGTAGGTATTTACGCCATATCTTATGGTAAATCTTTCTGGTAACAGGTTTCCTAGTCTGTATTAAGGTACTAATACAGTGCTTTCCAAACTGTGTGTCGGGACACACTAGTGTGTCGGCAGCAGTGTGTAGGTGTGTCCCTGCTTCAGCACAATATTTTTAAAATTTAATTTAAAAAAAATAATTTTTTTTTTGGTTTCTGACTTTCCGCCTGCCTGCTACGCATATCACATGGTTGACACGTGATTGATACCTAGGGGGTCTCAGATCATCTTAACCTATTGGCGCAGCTCAGTGGGAACTGAAAGTTTTCTCATTGGTGGCTTTGGCGGCACATTGGCTCCTGACTGCACGTGTAGTCTCCTTAATTGGCTCGTGACTGGATATGTAGTCAGTGAGTGGGACAGCAGTCACCGAGCTCTAAGGGCGGCAGCTTAAACGCTGAGCTGAAGTCAGAAGTCAGTGGGGGGTTTTTGCAACTAGCTCCCAGTAGTGCATTGCTGTTCCTACTCTTGATATATGGATAGGAAGGGGAAGCTTAAAAATGCGAGTGTCTAATATTCCACCAAATATTCATAAACTGTGTTCATCCCGTCAACCTCATACATCCCATTAAAATAGTAAGTAGCTATTGGTGTTGTTAAACTTGTTTTAATTCTTGCACATACTTACATACTGTTACTTGTAAATGCATTTCGTTATTATATAATTTATTTATGTGTCCGTATCTCTTAAAACAAGTTAGTTTAACCTCCTGTTTGCCAGTGCAACTGAATTACTGTGTCGCGAAATGACGTAGGTCTAAAAAGTGTGTCACCGACATGAAAAGTTTGGAAAGCTCTGTACTAATAACTGACTCAGAAAACCCACGTCTTGATAAAATTAAGCGTTCAATTTCCAAGCAGTCAACTTCAGAGAAGTTAGATTTTGATGTTTGAAGGGACCCTGTATCAGAAGGTCCTGTTTCAGAGGTAGAGACCAAGGCGGACAGGATGACATGTCCACCAGGTCTGCATACCAAGTCCTGCGTGGCCACGCAGGTGCTATTAGAATCACTGATGCTCTCTCTTGTTTGATTCTGGCTATCAATCGAGGAAGCAACGGGAAGGGTGGAAACACGTAAGCCATCCTGAAGTCCCAAGGTGCTGTCAGAGCATCTATCAGGACTGCTCCTGGATCCCTGGATCTGGACCCGTAACGAGGAAGCTTGGCGTTCTGTCGAGACGCCATGAGATCTATCTCTGGTTTGCCCCAACGTCGAAGTATTTGGGCAAAGACCTCCGGATGAAGTTCCCACTCCCCCGGATGAAAAGCCTGACGACTTAAGAAATCCGCCTCCCAGTTCTCCACTCCCGGGATGTGGATTGCTGACAGGTGGCAAGAGTGAGACTCTGCCCAGCGAATTATCTTTGATACTTCCATCATAGCTAGGGAGCTTCTTGTCCCTCCCTGATGGTTGATGTAAGCTACAGTCGTGATGTTGTCCGACTGAAACCTGATGAACCCCCGAGTTGTCAACTGGGGCCAAGCCAGGAGGGCATTGAGAACTGCTCTCAATTCCAGAATGTTTATTGGCAGGAGACTCTCCTTCTGACTCCATAGTCCCTGAGCCTTCAGGGAATTCCAGACGGCACCCCAACCTAGAAGGCTGGCGTCTGTTGTTACAATTGTCCAGTCTGGTCTGCTGAATGGCATCCCCCTGGACAGGTGTGGCCGAGAAAGCCACCATAGAAGAGAATTTCTGGTCTCTTGATCCAGATTCAGAGAAGGGGATAAGTCTGAGTAATCCCCATTCCACTGACCTAGCATGCACAGTTGCAGTGGTCTGAGGTGTAAGCGTGCAAAGGGTACCATGTCCATTGCCGCTACCATTAAGCCGATTACCTCCATACATTGAGCCACTGACGGGTGTTGAATGGAATGAAGAGTGCGGCAAGCACTTTGAAGTCTTGATAGCCTGTCCTCTGTCAGGTAAATCTTCATTTCTACAGAATCTATAAGAGTCCCCAGGAAGGGAACTCTTGTGAGTGGAACGAGTGAACTTTTATTTTCGTTCACCTTCCATCCATGTGACCTTAGAAATGCCAGCACTAACTCTGTATGAGATTTGGCAGTTTGAAAGCTTGACGCTTGTATCAGAATGTCGTCTAGGTATGGAGCTACCGAGATTCCCCGCGGTCTTAGTACCGCCAGAAGAGCACCCAGAACCTTTGTGAAGATTCTTGGCGCTGTAGCCAATCCGAATGGAAGAGCCACAAACTGGTAATGCCTGTCTAGGAAGGCAAACCTTAGGTACCGGTAATGATCTTTGTGAATCGGTATGTGCAGGTAAGCATCTTTTAAATCTACAGTGGTCATGTACTGACCCTCTTGGATCATAGGTAAAATTGTCCGAATAGTCTCCATCTTGAACGATGGAACTCTTAGGAATTTGTTTAGGATCTTTAAGTCCAGGATTGGTCTGAAAGTTCCCTCTTTTTTGGGAACCACAAACAGATTTGAGTAAAACCCCTGTCCCTGTTCCGATCGTGGAACTGGATGGATTACTCCCATTAACAAGAGCTCTTGTACGCAGCGTAGAAAAGCCTCTTTCTTTGTCTGGATTGTTGACAATCTTGACAGATGAAATCTCTCTCTTGGAGGAGAGTATTTGAAGTCCAGAAGGTATCCCTGAGATATTATCTCTAGCGCCCAGGGATCCTGAACATCTCTTGCCCAAGCCTGGGCGAAGAGAGAAAGTCTGCCCCCCACTAGATCCGATCCCGGATCGGGGGCCCTCAATTCATGCTGTTTTGGGGGCAGCAGCAGGTTTCCTAGTCTGCTTGCCCTTGTTCCAGGACTGGTTAGGTTTCCAGCCTTGTCTGTAGCGAGCAACAGCTCCTTCCTGTTTTGGTGCAGAGGAAGTTGATGCTGCTCCTGCTTTGAAATTACGAAAGGAACGAAAACTAGACTGTCTAGTCTTGGCTTTGGCTTTGTCCTGAGGCAGGGCATGGCCTTTACCTCCTGTAATGTCAGCGATAATCTCTTTCAACCCGGGCCCGAATAAGGTCTGCCCTTTGAAAGGTATATTAAGCAATTTAGACTTAGAAGTAACATCAGCTGACCAGGATTTTAGCCACAGCGCCCTGCGTGCCTGAATGGCGAATCCTGAATTCTTCGCCGTAAGTTTAGTAAGATGTACTACGGCCTCCGAAATGAATGAATTAGCTAGTTTAAGGACTCTAAGCCTGTCCGTAATGTCGTCCAGAGTAGCTGAACCAATGTTCTCTTCCAGAGACTCAATCCAGAATGCCGCTGCAGCCGTGATCGGCGCAATGCATGCAAGGGGTTGCAATATAAAACCTTGTTGAACAAACATTTTCTTAAGGTAACCCTCTAACTTTTTATCCATTGGATCTGAAAAAGCACAGCTATCCTCCACCGGGATAGTGGTACGCTTAGCTAAAGTAGAAACTGCTCCCTCCACCTTAGGGACCGTTTGCCATAAGTCCCTTGTGGTGGCGTCTATTGGAAACATTTTTCTAAATATCGGAGGGGGTGAGAACGGCACACCGGGTCTATCCCACTCCTTAGTAACAATTTCAGTAAGTCTCTTAGGTATAGGAAAAACCTCAGTACTCGTCGGTACCGCAAAATATTTATCCAACCTACACATTTTCTCTGGTATTGCAACTGTGTTACAATCATTCAGAGCCGCTAACACCTCCCCTAGTAATACACGGAGGTTTTCCAGTTTAAATTTAAAATTTGAAATATCTGAATCCAGTCTGTTTGGATCAGAACCGTCACCCACAGAATGAAGTTCTCCGTCCTCATGTTCTGCCACCTGTGACGCAGTGTCTGACATGGCCCTAATATTATCAGCGCACTCTGTTCTCACCCCAGAGTGATCACGCTTACCTTTTAGTTCTGGTAATTTAGCCAAAACTTCAGTCATAACAGTAGCCATATCCTGTAATGTGATTTGTAATGGCCGCCCAGCTGTACTCGGCGCTACAATATCACGCACCTCCCTCTGAGCGGGAGATGTAGGTACTGACACGTGAGGCGAGTTAGTCGGCATAACTCTCCCCTCGTTGTTTGGTGAAATTTGTTCAATTTGTACAGATTGATTTTTATTTAAAGTAGCATCAATACAGTTAGTACATAAATTTCTATTGGGCTCCACTTTGGCATTGCAACAAATGACACAGGTATCATCTTCTGAATCAGACATGTTTAACACACTAGCAAATAAACTTGCAACTTGGAAATACAATTCAAATAGAATAATATTAAAACGTACTGTGCCTTTAAGAAGCACAGAAGATCTATGACAGTTAAAAATTAATAAATTGAAACAGTTATAGCCTCAATCCTTGTAAACAACACAACTTTAGCAAAGGTTTAATCCCATTAGCAAAGATAACAATTTCTGAAAGCAGGAAACAAATTACAGAATAAAAGTTTTTATTTCAGTCAAACTATAATTCTCACAGCTCTGCTGAGAGAAATTACCTCCCTCAAAATAAGTTTTGAAGACCCCTGAGCTCTGTAGAGATGAACCAGATCATGCAGGGAATACAATGAGTTGCTGACTGAAATATTTGATGCATAGTAAAAGCGCCCCTCCCCCACACACACAGCAGTGAGGGAGAACAGAAACTGACAGAAAAAACAGATTTAAGCAACTGCCAAGTGGAAAAATGGGGCCCAAACATTTATTCACTCAGTACCTCAGCAAATGAAAACGATTTTACATTCCAGCAAAAACGTTAAACATAATCTCTAGTTATTAAACAGCTTTATGTCTTTCTTACAGTGTAATTCTAGTGAAGTACCATTCTCCCAGAATACTGAAGTGTAAAGTATACATACATGACATTATATCGGTATGGCAGGATTTTCTCATCAATTCCATTGTCAGAAAATAAAAACTGCTACATACCTCTATGCAGATTCATCTGCCCGCTGTCCCCTGATCTGAAGTTTACCTCACTCCTCAGATGGCCAAGAACAGCAATATGATCTTAACTACTCCGGCTAAAATCATAGCAAAACTCTGGTAGATTCTTCCTCAAACTCTGCCAGAGAGGTAATAACACACTCCGGTGCTATTTTAAAATAACAAACTTTTGATTGAAGATATAAAACTAAGTATAATCACCATAGTCCTCTCACACGACCTATCTAGTTGCTGGGTGCAAGAGAATGACTGGGAGTGACGTAGAGGGGAGGAGCTATATGCAGCTCTGCTGGGTGAATCCTCTTGCACTTCCTGTAGGGGAGCAGTTAATATCCCAGAAGTAATGATGACCCGTGGACTGATCACACTTAACAGAAGAAAATGGGCCGGCTCTTATGCATCATGTTCCTGCTTTTTAAGTAAAGATAGCAAGAGAAAGAAGAAAAACTGATAATAGGAGTAAATAAGAAAGTTGCTTAAAATTGCTGCTCTATCTGAATCAAGAAAGAAAAAAAATTGGGTTTAGTGTCCCTTTAAGGTTCAAATGTTCATTTATAGAGATCTGAAACCTGGAATTTTGTTTGTTTACTTTGTTTTATGTCTCTGAGAACTTTTCTTTTCGTTTTGTTTTTGTCATTTTAATTCATCTGCTCTGTTAAAAGAAGTATAGGACCAGTAAATACAGATTTGCATAATGAACAAATACACGATAAAAAGACAATGCAGCACTATTTCCTGTCATGTAGTACTAATGTTATACATTAACAAGAGCACTAGATGGCAGCACTATTTCCTGTCATGTAGTACTAATGTTATACATTAGCAAGAGCACTAGATGGCAGCACTATTTCCTGTCATGTAGTACTAATGTTATACATTAGCAAGAGCACTAGATGGCAGCACTATTTCCTGTCATGTAGTACTAATGTTATACATTAGCAAGAGCACTAGAGGGCAGCACTATTTACTGTCATGTAGCACTAATGTTATACATTAGCAAGAGCACTAGATGGCAGCACTATTTCCTGTTATGTAGTACTAATGTTATACACTAGCAAGAGCACTAGATGGCAGCACTATTTCCTGTCATGTAGTACTAATGTTATACATTAGCAAGAGCACTAGATGGCAGCACTATTTCCTGTCATGTAGTACTAATGTTATACATTAACAAGAGCACTAGATAGCAGCACTATTTCCTGTCATGTAGTACTTATGTTATACATTAGCAAGAGCACTAGATGGCAGCAATATTTCCTGTCATGTAGTACTAATATTATACATTAGCAAGAGCACTAGATGGCAGCAATATTTCCTGTCATGTAGTACTAATATTATACATTAGCAAGAACACTAGAGGGCAGCACTATTTCCTGTTATGTACTACTAATGTTATACATTAGCAAGAGCACTAGATGGCAGCACTATTTCCTGTCATGTAGTACTAATGTTATACATTAGCAAGAGGACTAGAGGGCAGCACTATTTCCTGTCATGTAGTACTAATGTTATACATTAACAAGAGCACTAGAGGGCAGCACTATTTCCTGTCATGTAGTACTAATGTTATACATTAGCAAGAGGACTAGAGGGCAGCACTATTTCCTGTCATGTAGAACTAATGTTATACATTAACAAGAGCACTAGATGGCAGCACTATTTCCTGTCATGTAGCAATAATGTTATACATTAGCAAGAACACTAGATGGCAGCACTATTTCCTGTCATGTAGTACTAATGTTATACATTAGCAAGAGCACTAGATGGCAGCACTATTTCCTGTCATGTAGTACTAATGTTATACATTAGCAAGAGCACTAGAGGGCAGCACTATTTCCTGTCATGTAGTACTAATGTTATACATTAACAAGAGCACTAGATGGCAGCACTATTTCCTGTCATGTAGTACTAATGTTATACATTAGCAAGAGCACTAGATGGCAGCACTATTTCCTGTCATGTAGTACTAATGTTATACATTAGCAAGAGCACTAGATGGCAGCACTATTTCCTGTCATGTAGTACTAATGTTATACATTAACAAGAGCACTAGATAGCAGCACTATTTCCTGTCATGTAGTACTTATGTTATACATTAGCAAGAGCACTAGATGGCAGCAATATTTCCTGTCATGTAGTACTAATATTATACATTAGCAAGAGCACTAGATGGCAGCAATATTTCCTGTCATGTAGTACTAATATACATTAGCAAGAACACTAGAGGGCAGCACTATTTCCTGTTATGTACTACTAATGTTATACATTAGCAAGAGCACTAGATGGCAGCACTATTTCCTGTCATGTAGTACTAATGTTATACATTAGCAAGAGGACTAGAGAGCAGCACTATTTCCTGTCATGTAGTACTAATGTTATACATTAACAAGAGCACTAGATGGCAGCACTATTTCCTGTCATGTAGCAATAATGTTATACATTAGCAAGAACACTAGATGGCAGCACTATTTCCTGTCATGTAGTACTAATGTTATACATTAGCAAGAGCACTAGATGGCAGCACTATTTCCTGTCATGTAGTACTAATGTTATACATTAGCAAGAGCACTAGAGGGCAGCACTATTTCCTGTCATGTAGTACTAATGTTATACATTAACAAGAGCACTAGATGGCAGCACTATTTCCTGTCATGTAGTACTAATGTTATACATTAGCAAGAGCACTAGATGGCAGCACTATTTCCTGTCATGTAGTACTAATGTTATACATTAGCAAGAGCACTAGATGGCAGCACTATTTCCTGTCATGTAGTACTAATGTTATACATTAGCAAGAGCACTAGAGGACAGCACTATTTACTGTCGTGTAGCACTAATGTTATACATTAGCAAGAGCACTAGATGGCAGCACTATTTCCTGTTATGTAGTACTAATGTTATACATTAACAAGAGCACTAGATAGCAGCACTATTTCCTGTCATGTAGTACTAATGTTATATATTAGCAAGAGGACAGCACTATTTCCTGTCATGTAGTACTAATGTTATACATTAACAAGAGCACTAGATGGCAGCACTATTTCCTGTCATGTAGTACTAATGTTATATATTAGCAAGAGCACTAGATGGCAGCACTATTTCCTGTCATGTAGTACTAATGTTATACATTAGCAAGAGGACTAGAGGGCAGCACTATTTCCTGTCATGTAGTACTAATGTTATACATTAACAAGAGCACTAGATGGCAGCACTATTTCCTGTCATGTAGCAATAATGTTATACATTAGCAAGAACACTAGATGGCAGCACTATTTCCTGTCATGTAGTACTAATGTTATACATTAGCAAGAGCACTAGATGGCAGCACTATTTCCTGTCATGTAGTACTAATGTTATACATTAGCAAGAGCACTAGAGGGCAGCACTATTTCCTGTCATGTAGTACTAATGTTATACATTAACAAGAGCACTAGATGGCAGCACTATTTCCTGTCATGTAGTACTGTTATACATTAACAAGAGCACTAGATGGCAGCACTATTTCCTGTCATGTAGTACTGTTATACATTAACAAGAGCACTAGATGGCAGCACTATTTCCTGTCATGTAGTACTAATGTTATACATTAGCAAGAGCACTAGATGGCAGCACTATTTCCTGTCATGTAGTACTAATGTTATACATTAGCAAGAGCACTAGAGGGCAGCACTATTTCCTGTCATGCAGTACTGATGTTATACATTAACAAGAGCACTAGATGGCAGCACTATTTCCTGTCATGTAGTACTGTTATACATTAACAAGAGCACTAGATGGCAGCACTATTTCCTGTCATGTAGTACTGTTATACATTAGCAAGAGCACTAGATGGCAGCACTATCTCCTGTCATGTAGTACTAATGTTATACATTAGCAAGAACACTAGATGGCAGCATTATTTCCTGTCATGTAGTACTAATGTTATACATTAGATGGAAGCA
>NW_026511654.1:0-51727 GCF_027579735.1 Bombina bombina
AAACAGGCATAAACTTGATAACAAAGTACAAAAAACGTTTTAAAATAAAACCGTTACTGTCACTTTAAATTTTAAACTGAACACACTTTATTACTGCAATTGCGAAAAAGTATGAAGGAATTGTTCAAAATTCACCAAAATTTCACCACAGTGTCTTAAAGCCTTAAAAGTATTGCACACCAAATTTGGAAGCTTTAACCCTTAAAATAAACCGGAGCCGTTTTTATCTTTAACCCCCTTTACAGTCCCTGGTATCTGCTTTGCAGAGACCCAACCAAGCCCAAAGGGGAATACGATACCAAATGACGCCTTCAGAAAGTCTTTTCTATGTATCAGAGCTCCTCACACATGCGACTGCATGTCATGCTTCTCAAAAACAAGTGCGCAATACCGGCGCGAAAATGAGGCTCTGCCTATGATTAGGGAAAGCCCCTAGAGAATAAGGTGTCTAAAACAGTGCCTGCCGATATTATTTTACAAAAATACCCAGATTAAATGATTCCTCAAGGCTAAATATGTGTATTGTCTACAGTCTTAAGCCCTTGTGAAGCCCTTATTTACTGTCTGAATAAAAATGGCTTACCGGATCCCATAGGGAAAATGACAGCTTCCAGCATTACATCGTCTTGTTAGAATGTGTCATACCTCAAGCAGCAAAAGACTGCTCACTGTTCCCCCAACTGAAGTTAATTCCTCTCAACAGTCCTGTGTGGAACAGCCATGGATTTTAGTAACGGTTGCTAAAATCATTTTCCTCTTACAAACAGAAATCTTCATCTCTTTTCTGTTTCAGAGTAAATAGTACATACCAGCACTATTTTAAAATAACAAACTCTTGATTGAATAAAAAAAACTACAGTTAAACACTAAAAAACTCTAAGCCATCTCCGTGGAGATGTTGCCTGTACAACGGCAAAGAGAATGACTGGGGTAGGCGGAGCCTAGGAGGGATCATGTGACCAGCTTTGCTGGGCTCTTTGCCATTTCCTGTTGGGGAAGAGAATATCCCACAAGTAAGGATGACGCCATGGACCGGACACACCTATGTTGGAGAAAGTATGCAGTGAAGACCAAGTCGCTGCCTTACAAATCTGTTCAACAGAAGCCTAATTTTTAAAAGCCCACGTGGAAGCCACTGCTCTGGTAGAATGAGCAGTAAAAGTTTCAGGAAGCTGCTGGCCAGCAGTCTCATAGGCCAAACGGATGATGCTTTTCAGCAAAAAGGAAAGAGGTAGCAGTCGCTTTCTGACCTCTCCTCCTACCAGAATAGATAACAAACAAGGAAGATGTTTGTCTGAAATTCTTAGTTGCTTGTAAATAGAACTTTAAAGCACGAACTACATCAAGATTGTGTAACAGACGTTCCTTCTTCGAAGAAGGATTAGGACATAGAGAAGGAACAACTATTTCCTGGTTAATATTCTTGTTAGAAACAACTTTAAGAATAAAACCAGGTTTGGTACACAAAACTACCTTATCTGCGTGGAACACCAGGTAAGGTGAATCACACTGCAAGGCGGATAATTCTGAGACTCTTCGAGCAGAAGAAATAGCTACCAAAAACAAAACTTTCCAAGATAACAACTTAATATCTATGGAATGTAAGGGTTCAAACGGAACCCCTTGAAGAACTGAAAGAACTAGATTTAGACTCCATGGCGGAGCCACGGGTTTATAAACAGGCTTGATTCTGACTAAAGCCTGAGCAAACGCTTGAACGTCTGGTACCTCTGCCAGACGCTTGTGTAAAAGGATAGACAGAGCAGATATCTGTCCTTTTGAGGAACTAGCTGACAATCCTTTCTCCAATCCGTCTTGGAGGAAAGACAATATCCTGGGAATCCTAATCTTACTCCATGAGTAACCCTTGGATTCACACCAACAAAGATATTTCCGCCATATCTTATGGTAGATTTTCCTGGTGACAGGCTTTCTAGCCTGAATCAGAGTATCTATAACTGACTCAGAGAAACCACGCTTTGATAGAATTAAGCGTTCAATCTCCAAGCAGTCAGACGCAGAGAAATTAGATTTGGATCTAACACCACATTCACTTTACCCTCCCGTAGAGAGAGCCTAGTGCTTAGAGCCGGCAAAGAGAATGACTGGGGGGTGGAGCTAGAGGGGGAGCTACATGGAGAGCTCTGCTGTGTGCTCTCTTTGCCACTTCCTGTAGGGAAGGAGAATATCCCACAAGTAAAGGATGAATCCGTGGACTGGATACACCTTACAAGAGAAAGAGCCTGCTGAAGAACCTTAAGAACAAGATTAAGACTCCAGGGAGGAGTAAAAGGTTTGAACACAGGCCTGATTCTGACCAAGGCCTGACAGAACGATTGAACATCTGGTACCTCTGCCAGACGTTTATGTAACAAAATAGATAAGGCAGAAGTTTGACCCTTCAAGGAGCTGAGAAACCACGCTTAGATAAAATTAAGCGTTCAATCTCCAAGCAGTCAGTTTCAGATAAACTAGATTTGGATGAAGGAAGAGCCCTTGAAGTAGGTCCTTTCTTAGAGGAAGTTTCCAAGGAGGGAGAGATGACATCTCCACTAGGTCTGCATACCAAATCCTGCGAGGCCACACCAGAGCAATGAGAATCACCGACGCCCTCTCATGCTTGAGCCGAGCAATGACCCGAGGAAGGAGAGCGAACGGAGGAAATGGGTATGCAAGATTGAAATTCCAAGGAACTGCCAGAGCATCTATCAGAACCGCCTGAGGGTCCCTGGACCTCGACCTGTACCTCGGGAGCTTGGCATTCTGACGAGATGCCATGAGATCTAGATCCGACTGTCCCCATTTGAGAATCAAGTTAGAAAATACTTCCGGATGCAATTCCCATTCCCCCGGGTGAAAGGTCTGTCTGCTCAGAAAATCTGCTTCCCAATTGTCCACTCCTGGAATGTGGATTGCAGATAAACAGTTGTGGGTCTCCGCCCACTGAATAATCTTGGACACCTCTTTCATGGCCAAAGAACTTCAAGTTCCACCCTGATGGTTGATGTAAGCCACTGATGTTAAGTTGTCCGACTGAAATCTGATAAACCGGGCAGAAGATAACTGAGGCCAGGCCAGAAGAGCATTGAAGATTGCTCTTAGCTCTAGAATGTTTATGGGGAGAACAGATTCTTGGAAGAGAGGGTTAACACTGGACTGCGGAGGTAGGGACAGTACTGGCCAACTGACAAATTCACACTTCTCACAGATGTGAATGGGATAAACAGATATAGGACAACGGGAAGTCAGTGGCACCTGAGGCTGACTGTCAAAAAGGACTAAGGGTATATATTAACCGAAATAAATCACGTGGTCTGCTAGATAAGCTCAAAATAGAAACATATAAATGATTGCAAAAAATATATATATTGATCGAACAATTTCCCCAACTATAGGTGAACAAACATTAATATAGCTCGATGCAGGTGGGGTTACTAATTGTGTGGTATGGAGTGAGGGTTAAATGGATACAAAATAATAACTAAATATATTATATCAACAAAATATGTTATTTAATGAATGGATTAATAACAGCATATAAATACATTTACACCGGTGTATACAATAAAATGAATTAAAATTGATAGGAAAATATCATTGATATAGCAATACCAATAGAATTAAAATAAACGATTCAATGTGCAGTCAGATCCTAACATTGCTGGGATATACCACGTCCCTAGTGGCATCTTGTGCAATGTTCAATCGCTCAAACTGTCGAAATAGACAACACTGTATATTATTTAGTGCTGACTCAAAAGTGCAAATCCCTTCGATTGTAAGTTATAATGTTACCACTGGCAAATACAAAGTGTTCGTTAAATACGGTGTATAAATGAATAGAAAAAAGGGGATATCCTCCTGGTAAGGCAGTCTATGCAAGTGTGAATCTAGGTTAAACTTAGCCATATAGATTTAGCTGCTTGTTCTTCATTTGTTACAACAGTTAGCAATAATTTGCAGTCTTCAGGAATTGCGCCAATAAATATAATTCAGCAACAACAAGGAAAGAGCTTTTTACTCACTTGGAGCTTTCGGCGTCCTCGCTCTCTTCACACGTATCCTCTGTGTGATGCAATGTTAGTAGGGTCCAGCCAATTAGGACTGTTAAAGTGCGCGCACTTATTTGAAACCTTGAACTCTTTGAAAGTGAAAGACTCCTACCGGCTCAGTGTGTGCTATCTGTGCACGTAGAAAGAGTCGGTCCTGGGAGTGATTTCTTTGCTGCAGGAGCAATCAATGCGGACGTCTACGTGTTTCAGCTGTTTAAGCCTTTATCAAGATGTCCATTTTACGTTGCTCCTCCATTTTATAGGCTAGTTTAACTCTTACACACCTGAATACCTGATTCACTTCTGTCTTGCTCATATACAGTGACATATTAATCAGATAAAAGACAAGTATTCCTGTTGGTTTTATCTAGGGCACAGAAAACTCAATATCCAATATGTCGTGATTGTGAAAGTTTAAACGAAATTCTCTCTGATAATGCCTTGTAAAAACATTTGATAACAGGAAATACACCTTAACATTTGCATAACTTGTGGATATTTTGAAATACAAATGATAGAATATCTATATAAATACTTATTATGAATTCAGGAGTAATTTGCTGATCCATGATCAAACTTTCCTCTCCAACTTAAGCATCTAATGAACGACTAGAAAACTCGTGATAAAAACCTTTTATGTTTTGTGTTAATATTGGTTCACCTATAGTCCAGGGGTAATATGCCAATCAGTACAGTTGATGGTTTAAAAATAGAACCTGATAAAATCAGCTAGATGGAATTTCTAAAAATGACACATCTATATGGAAAGTCTATAAAAATATGATAAATATATAAAATATATAAAAAAAATGTATATATAGAAAATACATGTATAGACAGTTTTCCAGAATTATCATTGGGGCAAATGACATTTGAGATAGAGAATATATACATATCTTTGATTAGGGAATCAACTGATAAAACAAGTCATATAATTATTCATTAGATTAAATGAATATTTGGTTGAAGTGGAAATGGACAATAGTAACTATATAAGGTTAAAAATCTATATTTACAGAGTCTAAAATAGCACATTTTATATAGGATCACTAATTGTATATACCTTTAAGCTATCTTTAAGGGACACGTTCAAGCTTTTGGATTGAGATAGGGAATATATACATATATTTAATTAGGGAATCAACTGATAAAACAATTCATATAATTATTTATTGGATTAAACGAATATTTGGTTGGAGTGGAAATAGGCGGTAGTAACTATATAAGGTTAAAAATCTACATTTTCTATAATGGCACATTTTATTTGTATCACTAATTGTATATACCTTTTAAGCTATCTTTAAGGGACAAGTTTAGGCTCTTGGATTGTGGAATCATTACAGATCTTGTGATGACAGGATAGGTGGCTCATCTTACATTATTGGAAAATGAAAAGTGAAGTCAAAAAAGAACATGGAATTATTTTAGAATAAAATTTAAATCTAACTCACTATTCAAGCCTTTAGGGGCTAAAGTATCAAAGTTGAAAATTAGCTCTGCCTCCTGTCTAAGAAGCTTCTCTTCCATATTACCTCTTCTTCCATCAGACTTAACTTTTTTAACACCACAAAATTTAAAATCATCTATTTTTCCCTGATGTACTTCGGTAAAGTGTCTATAGACTAGTGTCTTTTCTAGTCTATATAGACACTTTACCGAAGTACATCAGGGAAAAATAGATGATTTTAAATTTTGGGCTGTTAAAAAAGTTAAGTCTGATGGAAGAAGAGGTAATATGGAAGAGAAGCTTCTTAGACAGGAGGCAGAGCTAATTTTCAACTTTGATACTTTAGCCCCTAAAGCAGAGCTTTCCAAACTTTTCATGTTGGTGACACACTTTTTACACCTACATAATTTTGCGACACAGTAATTCTGTTGTACTAGCAAACAGGAGGTTAAACTAACTTGTTTTAAGAGATACGGACACATACATAAATTATATAATAATGAAATGTATTTACAAGTAACAGTATGTATGTGCAAGAAATAAAAAAAAGTTCAACACCAATAGCTACTTACTATTTTAATGGGATGTATGAGGTTGATGGGATGAACACAGTTTCTGAATATTTGTTGGAATATTAGATAAAGACACTTGCATTTCATCATCAAGCATTTTTAAGCTTCCACTTCCTATCCATATATTAAGAGCAGCAATGCATTAATGGGAGCTAGCTGCAAACCCCCCCCCCCAAAAAAAAACACTTCTGCTCAGCGTTTAAGCTGCCGCCCTAGTCCGACTGACTACTGCCCATACTGCAAACACATTGCTATCCCACTCACTGACTACACATGCAGTCACGAGCCGATTGAGGAAATTACACGTGCAGTCAGGAGCCAATGTGCCGCCAATGGGAATAATTTCAGTTCCCCATGAGCTGCGCCAATAGGTTAAGATGATCTGTGACCCACTAGGTATCAATAACGTGTCAACCACGTGGTATGCGTAGCAGGCAGGCAGGCAGAAAGTTGGAAACCCCCAAAAAAATGTCAGAAAATTTTTAAATTAAAAAAAAATTGTGCTGAAGCAGGGACACACCTACACACTGCCGCCAACACACTAACGTGTCACGACACACAGTTTGGAAAGCACTGCCCTAAAGGCTTGAATAGTGAGTTAGATTTAAATTTTATTCTAAAATAATTCCATGTTCTTTTTTGACTTCACTTTTCATTTTCCAATAATGTGAGATGAGCCACCTATCCTGTCATCACAAGATCTGTAATGATTCCACAATCCAAGAGCCTAAACTTGTCCCTTAAAGATAGCTTAAAAGGTATATACAATTAGTGATACAAATAAAATGTGCCATTATAGAAAATGTAGATTTTTAACCTTATATAGTTACTACCGCCTATTTCCACTCCAACCAAATATTCGTTTAATCCAATAAATAATTATATGAATTGTTTTATCAGTTGATTCCCTAATTAAGTATATGTATATATTCCCTATATCAATCCAAGAGCTTGAACGTGTCCCTTAAAGATAGCTTAAAGGTATATAAAATGTGCTATTTTAGACTCTGTAAATATAGATTTTTAACCTTATATAGTTACTATTGTCCATTTCCACTTCAACCAAATATTAATTTAATCCAATTAATTATATGACTTGTTTTATCAGTTGATTCCCTAATCAAAGATATGTATATATTCTCTATCTCAAATGTCATTTGCCCCAATGATAATTCTGGAAAATTGTCTATACATGTATTTTCTATATATACATTTTTATATATATATATATTTTATATATTTATCATATTTTTATAGACTTTCCATATAGATGTGTGTCATTTTTAGAAATTCCATCTAGCTGATTTTATCAGGTTCTATTTTTAAACCATCAACTCTACTGATTGGCATATTATCCCCGGACTATAGGTGAACCAATATTAACACAAAAAAACATAATTTATGTAAGAACTTACCTGATAAATTAATTTCTTTCATATTAGCAAGAGTCCATGAGCTAGTGACGTATGGGATATACATTCCTACCAGGAGGGGCAAAGTTTCCCAAACCTCAAAATGCCTATAAATACACCCCTCACCAAACCAACAAATCAGTTTAACGCATAGCCAAGAAGTGGGGTGATAAGAAAAAAGTGTGAAAGCATAAAAAATAAGGAATTGGAATAATTGTGCTTTATACAAAAAAAATCATAACCACCACAAAAAAAGGGTGGGCCTCATGGACTCTTGCTAATATGAGAGAAATTAATTTATCAGGTAAGTTCTTACATAAATTATGTTTTCTTTCATGTAATTAGCAAGAGTCCATGAGCTAGTGACGTATGGGATAATGACTACCCAAGATGTGGATCTTCCACGCAAGAGTCACTAGAGAGGGAGGGATAAAATAAAGACAGCCAATTCCGCTGAAAATAATCCACACCCAAAATAAAGTTTAAATCTTATAATGAAAAAAACTGAAATTATAAGCAGAATCAAACTGAAACAGCTGCCTGAAGTACATTTCTACCAAAAACTGCTTCAGAAGAAGAAAACACATCAAAATGGTAGAATTTAGTAAAAGTATTCAAAGAAGACCAAGTTGCTGCTTTGCAAATCTGATCAACCGAAGCTTCATTCCTAAACGCCCAGGAAGTAGAAACTGACCTAGTAGAATGAGCTGTAATCCTCTGAGGCAGAGTTTTACCCGACTCGACATAAGCATGATGAATTAAAGATTTCAACCAAGATGCCAAAGAAATGGCAGAGGCCTTCTGACCTTTCCTAGAACCGGAAAAGATAACAAATAGACTAGAAGTCTTTCGGAAATTCTTAGTAGCTTCAACATAATATTTCAAAGCTCTTACTACATCCAAAGAATGCAATGATTTCTCCTTAGAATTCTTAGGATTAGGACATAATGAAGGAACCACAATTTCTCTACTAATGTTGTTAGAATTCACAACCTTAGGTAAAAATTTAAAAGAAGTTCGCAACACCGCCTTATCCTGATGAAAAATGAGAAAAGGAGACTCACAAGAAAGAGCAGATAATTCAGAAACTCTTCTGGTAGAAGAGATGGCCAAAAGGAACAAAACTTTCCAAGAAAGTAATTTAATGTCCAATGAATGCATGGGTTCAAAAGGAGGAGCTTGAAGAGCCCTCAGAACCAAATTCAAACTCCAAGGAGGAGAAATTGACTTAATGACAGGTTTTATACGAACCAAAGCTTGTACAAAACAATGAATATCAGGAAGATTAGCAATCTTTCTGTGAAAAAGAACAGAAAGAGCAGAGATTTGTCCTTTCAAGGAACTTGCAGACAAACCTTTATCCAAACCATCCTGAAGAAACTGTAAAATTCTCAGAATTCTAAAAGAATGCCAGGAAAAATGATGAGAAAGACACCAAGAAATATAAGTCTTCCAGACTCTATAATATATCTCCCTAGATACGGATTTACGAGCCTGTAACATAGTATTAATCACAGAGTCAGAGAACCCTCTTTGACTAAGAATCAAGCGTTCAATCTCCATACCTTTAAATTTAAGGATTTGAGATCCTGATGGAAAAAAGGACCTTGCGACAGAAGGTCTGGTCTTAACGGAAGAGTCCACGGTTGGCAAGAGGCCATCCGGACAAGATCCGCATACCAAAACCTGTGAGGCCATGCTGGAGCCACCAGCAGAACAAACTAGCATTCCTTCAGAATCTTGGAGATTACTCTTGGAAGAAGAACTAGAGGCGGAAAGATATAGGCAGGATGATACTTCCAAGGAAGTGACAATGCATCCACTGCTTCCGCTTGAGGATCCCTGGATCTGGACAGATACCTGGGAAGTTTCCTGTTTAGATGAGAGGCCATCAGATCTATTTCTGGAAGTCCCCACATATGAACAATCTGAAGAAAAACCTCTGGGTGAAGAGACCATTCACCCGGATGTAACGTTTGGCAACTGAGATAATCCGCTTCCCAATTGTCTATACCTGGGATATGAACCGCAGAAACTAGACAGGAGCTGGATTCCGCCCATACCAGAACTTGAGATACTTCTTTCATAGCCAGAGGACTGTGAGTCCCTCCTTGATGATTGATGTATGCCACAGTTGTGACATTGTCTGTCTGAAAACAAATGAACGATTCTCTCTTTAGAAGAGGCCATGACTGAAGAGCTCTGAAAATTGCACGGAGTTCCAAAATATTGATTGTTAATCTCACCTCCTGAGATTCCCAAACCCCTTGTGCTGTCAGAGACCCCCAAACAGCTCCCCAACCTCTCAGACTTGCATCTGTTGAAATTACAGTCCAGGTCGGAAGAACAAAAGAAGCCCCCTGAACTAAACGATGGTGATCTGTCTACCACGTCAGAGAGTGTCGTACAATCGGTTTTAAAGATATTAATTGAGATATCTTTGTGTAATCCCTGCACCACTGGTTCAGCATACAGAGCTGAAGAGGTCGCATGTGAAAACGAGCAAAGGGGATCGCGTCCGATGCAGCAGTCATAAGACCTAGAATTTCCATGCATAAGGCTACAGAAGGGAATGATTGTGATTGAAGGTTTTGACAAGCTGAGATCAATTTTAGACGTCTCTTGTCTGTCAAAGACAGAGTCATGGACGCTGAATCTATCTGGAAACCTAAAAAGGTTACCCTTGTCTGAGGAATCAATGAACTTTTCGTTAAATTGATCCTCCAACCATGATCTTGAAGAAACAACACAAGTCGATTTGTATGAGATTCTGCTAAATGTGAAGACTGAGCAACTACCAAGATATCGTCCAAATAAGGAAATACCACAATACCCTGTTCTCTGATTACAGACAGAAGGGCACTGAGAACCTTTGTAAAAATTCTTGGAGCTGTTGCTAGGCCAAACGGCAGAGCCACAAACTGGTAATGCTTGTCTAGGAAAGAGAATCTCAGAAACTGAAAGTGACCTGGATGAATCGGAATATGCAGACATGCATCCTGTAAATCTATTGTGGACATATAATGCCCTTGCTGAACAAAAGGCAGAATAGTCCTTATAGTTACCATTTTGAATGTTGGTATCCTTACATAACGATTCAATATTTTTAGATCCAGAACTGGTCTGAAGGAATTCTCCTTCTTTGGTACAATGAAGAGATTTGAATAAAACCCCAGCCCCTGTTCCAGAACTGGAACTGGCATAATTACTCCAGCCAACTTTAGATCTGAAACACATTTCAGAAATGCTTGAGCCTTCGCTGGATTTACTGGGACACGGGAAAGAAAAAATCTCTTTGCAGGAGGCCTTATCTTGAAGCCAATTCTGTACCCTTCTGACACAATGTTTTGAATCCAAAGATTGTTTATTGAATTGATCCAAATTTCTTTGAAAAATCGTAATCTGCCCCCTACCAGCTGGGCTGGAATGAGGGCCGCACCTTCATGTGGACTTGTGAGCTGGCTTTGCTTTTCTGAAAGGCTTGGATTTATTCCAGACTGGAGATGGTTTCCAAACTGATACCGCTCCTGTGGGAGAAGGATCAGGCTTTTGTTCCTTATTGTGACGAAAAGAACGAAAACGATTATTAGACCTAAATTTACCTTTAGACCTTTTATCCTGTGGTAAAAAAGTTCCTTTCCCTCCAGTAACAGTTGAGATAATAGAATCCAACTGAGAACCAAATAATTTATTACCCTGGAAAGAAAGGGAAAGTAAAGTTGACTTAGAAGACATATCAGCATTCAAAGTTTTAAGCCATAAAGCTCTTCTAGCTAAAATAGCTAGAGACATATACCTGACATCAACTCTAATGATATCAAAGATGGCATCACAAATAAAGTTATTAGCATGTTGAAGAAGATTAACAATGCTATGAGAATTATGATCTGTTACTTGTTGCGCTAAAGCTTCTAACCAAAAAGTTGAAGCTGCAGCAACATCCGCTAAAGATATAGCAGGTCTAAGAAGATTACCTGAACATAAATAAGCTTTTCTTAGAAAGGATTCAATCTTCCTATCTAAAGGATCCTTAAAGGAAGTACTATCTGCCGTAGGAATAGTAGTACGTTTAGCAAGAGTAGAGACAGCCCCATCAACTTTAGGGATTATGTCCCAAAATTCTAATCTGTCAGATGGCACAGGATATAATTGCTTAAAACGTTTAGAAGGAGTAAATGAATTACCCAAATTATTCCATTCCCTGGAGATTACTTCAGAAATAGCATCAAGGACAGGAAAAACTTCTGGAATAACTACAGGAGATTTAAAAACCTTATTTAAACGTTTAGATTTAGTATCAAGAGGACCAGAATCCTCTATTTCTAATGCAATTAAGACTTCTTTAAGTAAGGAACGAATAAATTCCATTTTAAATAAATATGAAGATTTATCAGCATCAACTTCTGAGACAGAATCCTCTGAACCAGAGGAACCATTATCAGAATCAGAATGATGATGTTCATTTAAAAATTCATCTGAAAAATGAGAAGTTTTAAAAGACCTTTTACGTTTACTAGGAGGAGGAATAACAGACATAGCCTTCTTAATGGATTTAGAAACAAAATCTCTTATATTAACAGGAACACTCTGAGTATTAGATGTTGACGGAACAGCAACAGGTAATGTAACATTACTAAAGGAAATATTATCTGCATTAACAAGTTTGTCATGACATTCATTACAAACAACAGCTGGAGGAACAGATACCACAAGTTTGCAGCAGATACACTTAACTTTGGTAGATCCAGCACCAGGCAGCGTTTTTCCAGAAGTATCTTCTGACTCAGTGTCAATCTGGGACATCTTGCAATATGTAATAGAAAAAACAACATTTAAAGCAAAATTGATCAAATTCCTTAAATGACAGTTTCAGGAATGGGAAAAAATGCCAGTGAACAAGCTTCTAGCAACCAGAAGCAATAAATAATGAGACTTAAATAATGTGGAGACAATACTGACGCCCATATTTTTTTAGCGCCAAAAAAAGACGCCCACATTATTTGGCGCCTAAATGCTTTTGGCGCCAAAAATGACGCCACATCCGGAACGCCGACACTTTTGGCGCAAAAAAAACGTCAAAAAAATGACGCAACTTCCGGCGACACGTATGACGCCGGAAACAGAAAAAAATTTTGCGCCAAAAAAGTCTGCGCCAAGAATGATGCAATAAAATGAAGCATTTTCAGCCCCCGCGAGCCTAACAGCCCACAGGGAAAAAAGTCAAATTTTAAGGTAAGAAAAAAATTGATTTATTCATATGCATTATCCCAAATATGAAACTGACTGTCTGAAATAAGGAACGTTGAACATCCTGAGTCAAGGCAAATAAATGTTTGAATACATATATTTAGAACTTTATATAAAAGTGCCCAACCATAGCTTAGAGTGTCACAGAAAATAAGACTTACTTACCCCAGGACACTCATCTACATGTAGTAGAAAGCCAAACCAGTACTGAAACGAGAATCAGCAGAGGTAATGGTATATATAAGAGTATATCGTCGATCTGAAAAGGGAGGTAAGAGATGAATCTCTACGACCGATAACAGAGAACCTATGAAATAGACCAAATAGACCCCGTAGAAGGAGATCATTGAATTCAAATAGGCAATACTCTCCTCACATCCCTCTGACATTCACTGCACGCTGAGAGGAAAACCGGGCTCCAACCTGCTGCGGAGCGCATATCAACGTAGAATCTAGCACAAACTTACTTCACCACCTCCATAGGAGGCAAAGTTTGTAAAACTGATTTGTGGGTGTGGTGAGGGGTGTATTTATAGGCATTTTGAGGTTTGGGAAACTTTGCCCCTCCTGGTAGGAATGTATATCCCATACGTCACTAGCTCATGGACTCTTGCTAATTACATGAAAGAAATAAAAGGTTTTTATCACGAGTTTTCTAGTCGTTCATTAGATGCTTAAGTTGGAGAGGAAAGTTTGATCATGGATCAGCAAATTACTCCTGAATTCATAATAAGTATTTATATTGATATTCTATCATTTTTAGTTCAAAATATCCACAAGTTATGCAAATGTTAAGGTGTATTTCCTGTTATCAAATGTTTTTACTAGGTATTATCAGAGAGAATTTCGTTTAAACTTTCACAATCACGACATATTGGATATTGAGTTTTCTGTGCCCTAGATAAAACCAACAGGAATACTTGTCTTTTATCTGATAATTATGTCACAATATATGAGCAAGGCGGAAGTGAATCAGGTATTCAGGTGTGCAAGAGTTAAACTAGCCTATAAAATGGAGGAGCAACGTAAAATGGACATCTTGATAAAGGCTTAAACAGCTGAAACGCGTAGACGTCCGCATTGATTGCTCCTGCAGCAAAGAAATCTCTCCCAGGACTGACTCTTTCTACGTGCACAGATAGCACACACTGAGCCGGTAGGAGTCTTTCACTTTCAAAGAGTTCAAGGTTTCAAATAAGTGCGCGCACTTTAACAGTCCTAATTGGCTGGACCCTACTAACATTGCATCACACAGAGGATACGTGTGAAGAGAGCGAGGACGCCGAAAGCTCCGAGTAAAAAGCTCTTTCCTTGTTGTTGCTGAATTATATTTATTGGCGCAATTCCTGAAGACTGCAAATTATTGCTAACTGTTGTAACAACTGAAGAACAAGCAGCTAAATCTATACGGCTAAGTTTAACCTAGATTCACACTTGCATAGACTGTCTGCCTTACCAGGAGGATATCCCCTTTTTTCTATTCATTTATACACCGTATTTAACTAACGCTTTGTATTTGCCAGTGGTAACATTATAACTTACAATCGAAGGGATTTGCACTTTTGAGTCAGCACTAAATAATATACAGTGTTGCCTATTTCAACAGTATGAGCGATTGAACATTGCACAAGATGCCACTAGGGACGTGGTATATCCCAGCAATGTTAGGATCTGACTGCACATTGAATCGTTTATTTTAATTCTATTGGTATTGCTATATCAATGATATTTTCCTATCAATTTGAATTCATTTTATTGTATACACCGGTGTAAATGTATTTATATGCTGTTATTAATCCATTCATTAAATAACATTTTGTTGATGTAATATATTTAGTTAGTATTTTGTATCTATTTAACCCTCACTCCATACCACACAATTAGTAACCCCACCCGCATCGAGCTATATTAATGTTTGTTCACCTATAGTTGGGGAAATTGTTCGATCAATATATATATATATATATATTTTTTGCAATCATTTATATGTTTCTATTTTGAGCTTAACTAGCAGACCACGTGATTTATTTCAGTTAATATATACTCTTAGTCCTTTTTGACAGTCCGCCTCAGGCGCCACTGAGAACAGATTCTTCCTGAGTCCATGTCCCCTGAGCCCTTAGAAGGCCTCAGACTGCTCCTCAACCTGTCAGGCTGGCGTCCGTAGTCACTATCACCCTGTTTTCGCAGACCTACCTGGTTCCCTGGGAGAGATGATCCTGAGACAACGACCAGGGAAGAGAATCTCGTCATCTGATCCAAATGAATTTGCGGAGACAGATCGGCGTAATCCCCGTTCCACTGTCTGAGCATGCATAACTGCAGAGGTCTGATATGGAAACGAGCAAAGGAATAATATTCATGGCGGCTACCATGAGACAGATTACCTCCATACATTGAGCCACTGATGGCTGAGGAGAGGACTGAAGAGACAGACAAGATTAGAAAATCTGGATTTTCTGACCTCCGTTAGAAATATTTTCATCAAAATGGAATCTATGATGGTTCCCAAAAAGACTACCCTTGTAGATGGAATTAAGGAACTCTTTTCCAGATTCACCTTCCAACCGTGAGAGCGCAGGAAGGATACAAGCATCTCCGTGTGGGAGCTTGCTAGATGAAAAGACTGGGCCTGAACCAGAATGTCGTCCAGATAAGGCGCCACTGTAATACCCTGTAACCGGAGCACTGCCAACAGAGATCCCAGAACCTTTGAAAAAATTCTGTGAGCTGTAGCTAGTCCGAAAGAAAGAGCCACAAACTGGAAGTGTTTGTGGAGAAAAGCAAATCTCAGAAACTTGTGATGATCCCTGTGGATGGGAACATGAAGGTACGCATCCATTAAATCTACTATTGTCATAAATTGACCCTCTTGAACTAAGGGAAGAATGGAACGAATAGTTTCCATTTTGAAGGACGGTACTCTGAGGAATTTGTTTAGACTCTTGAGATTCAAGATTGGTCTGAAGGTTCCCTCTTTCTTGGGAACCACAGATTGGAGTAAAATCCTAGACCCTGGCCCTGTACTGGAACAGGAACTATCGCTCCATTTCGGATAGATCCCGAAAACACCGTAAGAACGCCTCTTTTTTTATCTGGTCTACAGATAATCTTGAGAGAAGAAATCTGCCCCTGGGGGGAAAAGGTCTTGAATTCTAGTTTGTATCCCTGGGACACAATGTCTATCGCCCAAGGATCCTGAACATCCCGAACCCAAGCCTGAGCGAAAAAAGAAAGTCTGCTCCCCACAAGATCCGGTCCCGGATCGGGGGCAGACCCTTCATGCCGACTTTGAATCATTAGCAGGCTTCTTGGATTGTTTTCCTTTATTCCAAGATTGGTTGCGCCTCCAGGAAGGTTTGGACTGATCCTGTTTTGTAGAGGGAGAGGAAGGTTTATCCTTGAATTTTCGAAAGGAAATAAAATTACTCTGACATCCATTCTGCTTAGATTTCTTATCCTGAGGAAGGAAATGACCCTTTCCCCCTGTAATCTCAGAAATAATCTCAGCCAAAACTTGGCCAAACAAGGTCTTACCCTTGTAAGGAATAGACAAAAGCTTAGATGACACATCTGCAGACCAAGATTTCAGCCATAAAGCTCTTCTAGCCAGAATGGCAAAACTAGAAATCTTTGCTCCCAACTTGATAACTTGAAGGGAAGCATCAGAAATGAAAAAAATTGCCAATTTAAGAGCCCTGATCCTGTCCTGGATCTCAAGGGGAATATCTGTTCGAAAGCAATCAGACAACGCATCAAACCAGTATGCCGCCGCACTAGAAATGGTAGCAATACACACCGCAGGCTGCCATTGTAAACTCTGGTGAACATACATTTTCTTAAGAAAACCCTCCTGTTTCTTATCCATAGGGTCCTTAAAAGAACAGCTATCCTCTATGGGAATAGTAGTTCTCTTAGCTAAAGTGGAAATTGTCCCTTCCACCTTGGGGACCGTTTGCCAAGACTCCATGTGTCAGGAATCAGACTGAGACGAGAAGTGCAAAAATAATCACCCCTTTATTAATAGCAAAAAATTATAAAAAGTCCACAAGTCAAATAAGCCAGGAATCAAAACCAGAACTGGTATTCAGACGAGCCGAGTCAGGAGCCAAAGCGAGTAGTCAGACGAGCCGGAATCAGGAACAAGGAGAACAGCAGAGTCAGGAACAAGCCAGAGATCAGGAACCAGGAGGGACGTCAGACAGCCAGGTAATACACAGGAGCTCTCACAAACAGGTCTGAGACAACGCAAGGGCAAAGCATACTGAACAGAGGCCCTTTAAATAATAAGTGATGACATCACAATTCTGAGACTGCATCCTGTCTCACACTGATGAAAACCAGTCTGGCCATAAAAGAAAGTGCAGGAAATGAGCAGCATCACACAGTATGTACCAGAGTGTCAGGGTGCCAGGAATCAGACAGACGAGAAGTGCAAAAATAATCACACCTTTATTCATAGCAAAAAATAATAAAAAGTCCACAAGTCAAATAACAAGCCAGGAGTCAAAACCAGAGCTGGTAGTCAGACGAGCCGAGTCAGGAGCCAAAGCGAATAGTCAGACGAGCCGGAATCAGGAACAAGGAAAACCGCAGAGTCAGGAACAAGCCAGGGATCAGGAAGGATGTCAGGCAGCCAGGTAATACACAGGAACTCTCACAAACAGGTCTGAGACAATGCAAAGGCAAAGCATACTGAACAGAGGCCCTTTAAATAATAAGTGATGACATCACAATTCTGAGACTGCATCCTGTCTCACATAGATGATGCACACCAGTCTGGCCATAAAAGGAAGTGTAGGAAATGAGCAGCATCCCCCACAATGCACCATAGTCAGGGAGAGAGGTGAGTAAAATGGCTGCCAGCAGCACATGGCAAACACAACAGGGAAAAACCCTGACAGTACCCTCCCCTCAACGACCCCTCCCCGCGGGAGGACAAAAGGCTTATTGGGGAAACAGGCATGGAAGGCACGGAGGAGGGCGGGAGCATGAACATCAGAGGAGGGAACCCAAGAACGCTCCTCCGGACGGTAGCCCCTCCAGTGAACCAAATACTGTACACGGCCCCTGGACATACAGAGTAAATAATGCTGCTGACCTCATACTCCCCATGGTTGAAACAAAGATAGGACGGGGACGAGGCAACACAGTGGTAAACCGATTACAAACAAATGGTTTCAAGAGGGAGACATGAAAAACATTGGAGATGCGCATAGCAGGAGGAAGGTCAAGAGCGTAGGCCACAGGATTAACCCGTCGGAGTATTCGAAAAGGACCAACATAACGGGGAGCCAATTTATTGGAAGGCACACGAAGGTTCAAGTTGCGGGAGGACAGCTAAACCCTCTCACCAACCTGGTAGGAAGGTGCAGGCAGACGCCTACGATCAACCTGGAACTTTTACCGCTGCATAGAACCATGAAGGCAATCCTGAATCTGCACCCACGTGGAACGGAGTTGCCGGAGATGCTCCTCCAAATCAAGTTTAGGAAAGACCGTAGCTCCCTTGAGACGGTCAAAGAGTTCCGTAATGAGCTGAATAGGGTAAGCATCCTTAATGGTAAGACGATTAAGATCCCTATAATCAATACATGGTCTTAACTCGCCACCCTTTTTCTTCACAAAGAAGAAGTCAGCCCCTGCAGGAGAGCAGGATTTGCGGATGATTCCCCACGACAGAGCATCGGCAACATACTCCTCCATAGCACAATTCTCTGCAACAGACAGAGGGTACACCCGGCCCCGAGGAGGAATGGCTCTGGGTTGCAGGTCTATGGCACAATCGTAAGACCGGTGAGGAGGCAACGTACCAGCACGCACCTTGTCAAACACGTCTAGGAACTCTCGGTACTCCTCTGGCAATTGAGATACCGAAGAAGTGAACAAGACTTTAACTGGTCTCCGAAGACAAGTGGAAATACATTGCGGAGACGACGACAAAATTTCAGACCTGCGCCAGTCGAGACTGGGATTGTGCTTTTGGAGCCAGGGATAACCCAGAACAACCGGAAAATGCGGAGAGTTTATCACCTGGAACTGGAGGGTTTCAAAATGGAGAGCCCGAACAGCCATGGACAACGGAGCAGTTTCGCGAGTAACGAGTGTGGGCTGAAGGGGCCTGCCATCAATGGCCTCAATAGCAAGCGGAACGGACCGAGACAAAACAGGAAGAGTGCTTTGATACAAAAGCACTGTCAATGAAATAGCCCGCAGCACCGGAGTCAACAAGAGCCTGAGTGACTATGGAGGAGTCCACCCAGGAAAGGACAACCGTGACCAAAGGTTTCTCCTTTAGCGGTTCCGGGGATGAGTATAAACCACCCAAGGTCTGCCCCCCACAGGATCTTAGGTGTAAGCGTTTCCCGGCCATGTAGGACAAGACTTGAAAAGGTGGCCCTGTAACCCACAATAGAGGCAGAGCCCCTCCCTCCTCCTAAAGGCCCTCTCCACCGCGGAGAGACGCATGAATCTCAACTGCATCGGCTCTGCAGTACCTGGTGACTTGGGACCAGGAGGCATGGGTGGGAACGAACACGTAGGAGACAACGGAACAGGAGGCTTCCGCAAGCGCTCCTTGAAACAGGGCCTCTCACTTAGTCTGATGTCAATTAGGATCAAAAAAGACACCAATGCCTACCTGGTTCAAAAACCCTCTGAACTGATTAGGATTGCCTCCATAACGCTGAGGTAGAGGTGCAGAACAGGACATTCTCCTGGTAGGACTAGGTGCAACATAAACCACTGCTTATCCCTCACGTGTAGGCTTCAAGCTGTGAGCTGCGTTCTTCCAGTCTAAACCTCATAGTCCTTGCATAAAGTCACTTCTACTTATTACTGTGCAGGCAGCACTGGGAGCACACACTTCATAGTGGACATCACCTGCGCGTGAGGGATAAGCAGTGGTTTATGTTGCTCTGAAGGATCAGGAAATTGGAATTAGGCTGTGCAACAGAGTGGATCACACAAGGGATGCCATAAGGAGGCTGCTGGAGTTGCCAGTTTAAGTGATAATTCTGAAATACGTACCTGCTGAAAAGGTATTGGAGCAACAGCGAATCACCTGTATAGAGAGAGTATTTAAGGACAGAGGATGCAGGAAGTGGTATCTTGATAAAGACCCTGAAAGGGGTTGAAACGCGTAGAGGACTTTCCTGCCATTTACTGTGGGCTGTTTGACATTTGCAGCTAAGCTGAACTCTGCGTACCCTGGTGTACTGAAGTGCAGAGGATCATCTTGATACATCCGTGGAAACTACTTGCGCAAGTAGTCATCTAGGATCCTGGAACCGGGTGACGTCACTCACGGAAATTTGAACGCCAGGAACCGAAGGAGAAGCCGTAGTGTCGTGTCAGGTGAGGAGGCCGACAAGTAGACACTTAGAGGAGGTAAGAGAGCCTCAATTCAGTATCATTGACTGTTCCAATCACTAATACAGCGGTAAGGGAATAAGATAACACACTTTGATCTGCAGCCATATGGAAAAGGAGCTACTGAAGGTAAAGCAAGGACGCTGACATCCGGGGGCACACATACAAGTAACTTGTGTTGGAGAACTGCAGATAATCTAGCCCATATTCACTTCCAAGAATCTTAGTTGGGGATCCCCATAAGAGAAAGTATCAGCTGGACACTTGTGATATTGGCATTTATATAGTATGTTATGTGCCATAGGATTCTGAGAGATTGTTATGTTGAATGAGCAGTGTGAATGTTTTAATGACATATATATGTTTTAGCTGTTTATGAGATTTTTTACCTTTTATCTGAATTTTGGATTTTAACCATTGATGGGTTTTAGCTTTAATCGGATGGATTTTTATATTGATTAAAATTGCAATTTCATTTTATACTAGTATTGGCTTATTTATCTATTTTATATAAGGTGACATCGATCTATTCTATACAAAGTGATACTACATATCTATAAATCCTACTGCTTTTTAGCGCCTTCTATACCTATTGCTTTACTAATTTATATCTTTTGAATTGTCTAGGGAGGAGACAATTACCATAGTTAGGCATAGTAGGATTGGTCTAGCGCTGTACCCTATCTATCTTTGTTAAAGGTGGATTATTAGCACCATTAGGATTCATGGCCCTTGCGTAATGTCAGGGTGCCAGGAATCATACTGAGACGAGAAGTGCAAAAATAATCACACCTTTATTAATAGCAAAAAATAATAAAATGTCCACAAGTCAAATAACAAGCCAGGAATCAAAACCAGAGCTGGTAGTCAGACGAGCCGAGTCAGGAGCCAAAGCAAGTAGTCAGACGAGGCAGAAACAGGAACAAGGAGAACAGCAGAGTCAGGAACAAGCCAGAGATCGGGAACCAGGAGGGACGTCAGACAGCCAGGTAATACACAGGAGCTCTCACAAACAGGTCTGAGACAACGCAAGGGCAAAGTATACTGAACAGAGACCCATTAAATAATAAGTGATGACATCACAATTCTGAGACTGCATCCTGTCTCACACGGATGATGTACACCAGTTTGGCCATAAAAGGAAGTGCAGGAAATGAGCAGCATCACACAGTATGCACCAGAGTCAGCAAGAGAGGCGAGTAAAATGGCTGCCAGCAGCACATGTCAAACAAAACAGGGAAAAAACCCTGACACCATGATAGAGTCATCAATGGGAAACTTCTTAAAAATAGGAGGAGAAAACATAATTTATGTAAGAACTTACCTGATAAATTCATTTCTTTCATATTGGCAAGAGTCCATGAGCTAGTGACATATGGGATATACAATCCTACCAGGAGGGGCAAAGTTTCCTAAACCTCAAAATGCCTATAAATACACCCCTCACCACACCCACAATTCAGTTTAACGAATAGCCAAGCAGTGGGGTGATAAAGAAAGGAGTAGAAATCATCAACAAAGGAAATTTGGAAATAATTGTGCTTTATACAAAAAATCATAACCACCATAAAAAGGGTGGGCCACATGGACTCTTGCCAATATGAAAGAAATGAATTTATCAGGTAAGTTCTTACATAAATTATGTTTTCTTTCATGTAATTGGCAAGAGTCCATGAGCTAGTGACATATGGGATATCAATACCCAAGATGTGGATCTTCCACTCAAGAGTCACTAGAGAGGGAGGGAATAAAAATAAAAACAGCAATATTCTGCTGAAAAAATTAATCCACAACCCAAAAAAATAAGTTTATTTTCATTATTGAAAGAAAAAAACTTAAATCAAAAGCAGAAGAATCAAACTGAAACAGCTGCCTGAAGAACTTTTCTACCAAAAACGGCTTCCGAAGAAGCAAATACATCAAAATGGTAGAATTTAGTAAATGTATGCAAAGAGGACCAAGTTGCCGCTTTGCAAATCTGATCAACTGAAACTTAATTCTTAAAAGCCCACGAAGTGGAGATCGATCTAGTAGAATGAGCTGTAATTCTCTGAGGCGGGGCCTGACCCGACTCCAAATAATGAAAAAACAAGTGTTATAAAGCGCTAAGGTCTAAAAATTAATCCAGGCCTCTCCCTAACCACCTCTCTAAATGGCTATATAGAAAACAGAGTATCAAAATATAAAATGAGAGGGCGCTAAAAGCAAGAATAAATACCACACTTAATCTCTAAAAAATTATGAGTTTAATAAACATAATTAAACATATATATAGCAAGTAAAAATTACTAACATCAAAAAATTGAAGGGACGTCTCCCTATAAAAAATGTAATCTTAAAAATACCACCAATATATTCCAAAAAATGTTAAAATACCATTTATCATCCGTTTGTATAAGGAGAAAAAAGTATAGTCAAATCGATGTAGGCCACTGGTAATTGCAATAAAATTGATCCGCAAATGCTCAGGGACCAGCAGTTGGTAATGATCCAAAAAATGATTAACAATGTTGCATAACACTTTCAGTCACTTTGTGGCAGTTCTTAAATAGATGAGTGCCTAAAGTTTAAAGACAGCGTTCCACCTTTTATATGCAATTATCAAAAGTACTTGTGTATATGTTAAGAAGGGCGCTCCAGGGCGTCTTACCGTTTTCTTTTGTCGGCTAAAAGCAGGCCGCTCAGCTTATGTAGTAAAGGTTCACCCGTGGTGATTGAGTGATATTCGAGCTTCCAGGTAAACTCCCACTAAGGTTTAACCGTCTCACAGCAAGCCGTTCTGACCACACTGGTGGTGGTTTCCTCTCGGTGGTTGAGCACGGTAGTGGTCCGTGTCACTGGCTGGATCTGTCCTGACTGAGGTTAACACCTTACTTTGTGACTTTTAGTAACAACGGCTCCAGGACAAAATAGAAATTCAGGCAGCATGAAGTAACGGAGAATGTCAGTGAGTCCCGCACTTAGCGTGTATCACGCGCGGGGTAAAAAGAACTAGGTACCTAGTGTCAGATATTTGCTCTTAGCAGGATAAGCAACTCTCCTACGCGTTTCACCCAGCTGTGGGCTTTCTCAAGATAAAAGTTGCTCCCAGAACAAAGTTTAAAAACCTGCTGCTTCTCTTCTATTGGTCCGAGTTCTAATTGCTTTAAAAGGTGGACTTCATTTTAAGGTGGATTGTCCGTTTCTTCAACATACTAGGAATTTGGCACTTGTTTAACCATCTTGGAATATTTAAAAATATTATAAATATTTTGGTATAACTTTAAAACATTTTATTTGGTGGTATTATAAAATTGATTGGTGGTATTTATAAATATGTTAAAAAACTAAATAATATTCACAAAATTGCAATAGTATATTTCAACACAAAATTGATTATTTAAAAAATAAATAAATAAATAAATGAATTAGAGGATTTAAGGAGAATCAAGACCTTGTTTCTCGTATTGGCATTGTATGATATAACTACATAATTGTTATCACATGGATTTGTGTGTAATCCATATATCCTAGATTATTTCCAAATATTAGGAATACGCATATTTGGAACAAGGAATTTCTCATATTTGGGAAAAAATAGGAATAATAAATATATGATGGTCTAGCTTCCTCCAATCATAATATATGTGAGGATTTTCATGAGTTTATCATAACTGTCTCTGGGAAGATTTTTATTCCTAAAAAAGGGGACAGATCCATTTCTGAATTTAACCCAGCAGGGTGAAGGGAGTTATACTTATAAATAAATTCAGCTTCTTTTTTGAGGAGTTTATTTACAAAATTACCTCCTCTGATTGGAGAGGAGGTAATTTTGTAAATAAACTCCTCAAAAAAGAAGCTGAATTTATTTATAAGTATAACTCCCTTCACCCTGCTGGGTTAAATTCAGAAATGGATCTGTCCCCTTTTTTAGGAATATAAATCTTCCCAGAGACAGTTATGATAAACTCATTAAAATCCTCACATATATTATGATTGGAGGAAGCTAGACCATCATATATTTATTATTCCTATTTTTTCCCAAATATGAGAAATTCCTTGTTCCAAATATGCGTATTCCTAATATTTGGAAATAATCTAGGATATATGGATTACACACAAATCCATGTGATAACAATTATGTAGTTATATCATACAATGCCAATACGAGAAACAAGGTCTTGATTCTCCTTAAATCCTCTAATTCATTTATTTATTTATTTTTTAAATAATCAATTTTGTGTTGAAATATACTATTGCAATTTTGTGAATATTATTTAGTTTTTTAACATATTTATAAATACCACCAATCAATTTTATAATACCACCAAATAAAATGTTTTAAAGTTATACCAAAATATTTATAATATTTTTAAATATTCCAAGATGGTTAAACAAGTGCCAAATTCCTAGTATGTTGAAGAAACGGACAATCCACCTTAAAATGAAGTCCACCTTTTAAAGCAATTAGAACTCGGACCAATAGAAGAGAAGCAGCAGGTTTTTAAACTTTGTTCTGGGAGCAACTTTTATCTTGAGAAAGCCCACAGCTGGGTGAAACGCGTAGAAGGAGTTGCTTATCCTGCTAAGAGCAAATATCTGACACTAGGTACCTAGTTCTTTTTACCCCGCTCGTGATACACGCTAAGTGCGGGACTCACTGACATTCTCCGTTACTTCATGCTGCCTGAATTTCTATTTTGTCCTGGAGCCGTTGGTACTAAAAGTCAAAGTAAGGTGTTAACCTCAGTCAGGACAGATCCAGCCAGTGACACGGACCACTACCGTGCTCAACCACCGAGAGGAAACCGCCACCAGTGTGGTCAGAACGGCTTGCTGTGAGACGGTTAAACCTTAGTGGGAGTTTACCTGGAAGCTCGAATATCACTCAATCACCACGGGTGAACCTTTACTACATAAGCTGAGCGGCCTGCTTTTAGCCGACAAAAGAAAACGGTAAGACGCCCTGGAGCGCCCTTCTTAACATATACACAAGTACTTTTGATAATTGCATATAAAAGGTGGAACGCTGTCTTTAAACTTTAGGCACTCATCTATTTAAGAACTGCCACAAAGTGACTGAAAGTGTTATGCAACATTGTTAATCATTTTTTGGATCATTACCAACTGCTGGTCCCTGAGCATTTGCGGATCAATTTTATTGCAATTACCAGTGGCCTACATCGATTTGACTATACTTTTTTGTCCTTATACAAACGGATGATAAATGGTATTTTAACATTTTTTGGAATATATTGGTGGTATTTTTAAGATTAAATTTTTTTATAGGGAGACGTCCCTTCAATTTTTTGATGTTAGTAATTTTTACTTGCTATATATATGTTTAATTATGTTTATTAAACTCATAATTTTTTAGAGATTAAGTGTGGTATTTATTCTTGCTTTTACCGACTCCAAATAAGCTTGATGAATCAAAAGTTTCAACCAAGAAGCCAAGGAAATAGCAGAAGCCTTCTGACCTTTCCTAGGACCAGAAAATAAAACAAAGACAGGAAGTCTTCCTGAAATCTTTAGTAGCTTCCACATAATATTTCAAAGCTCTTACCACATCCAAAGAATGTAAGGATCTCTCCAAAGAATTCTTAGGATTAGGACATAAGGAAGGGACAACAATTTCTCTACTAATGTTGTTAGAATTCACAACCTTAGCTAAAAATTGAAAAGAAGTCCGCAAACTGCCTTATCCTGATGAAAAATCAGAAAAGGAGACTCACAAGAAAGAGCAGATAGCTCAGAAACTCTTCTAGCAGAAGAGATGGCCAAAAGAAACAACACTTTCCAAGAAAGTAGTTTAATGTCCAAAGAATGCATAGGTTCAAATGGAGGAGCCTGTAAAGCCTTCAGAACCAAAGACTCCAAGGAGGAGAAATTGACTTAATGACAGGCTTAATACGAATTAAAGCCTGTACAAAACAGTGTATATCAGGAAGTATAGTAATCTTTCTGTGAAATAAAACAGAAAGAGCGGAGATTTGTCCTTTCAAGGAACTTGCAGACAAACCCTTATCCAAACCATCCTGAAGAAACTGTAAAGTTCTAGGAATTCTAAAAGAATGCCAGGAGAATTTATGAGAATAATACCATGAAATGTAAGTCTTCCAAACTCTATAATAAATCTTTCTAGAGACAGATTTACGAGCTTGTAACATAGTATTAATCACCGAGTCAGAGAAACCTCTATGACTTAGAACTAAGCGTTCAATTTCCATACCTTCAAATTTAATGATTTGAGAGCCTGATGGAAAAACGGACCTTGAGATAGTAGGTCCGGCCGTAACGGAAGTGGCCAAGGCGGGCAACTGGACATCCGAACCAGATCCGCATAGCAAAACCTGTGTGGCCATGCTGGAGCCACCAGCAACACAAAAGACTGTTCCATGATGATTTTGGAGATCACTCTTGGAAGGAGAACTAGAGGTGGAAAGATGTAAGCAGGATGATAACACCAAGGAAGTGTCAGCGCATCCACTGCTTCCGCCTGAACATCCCTGGACAGGTATCTGGGAAGTTTTTTTTATTTAGATGAGAGGCCATGAGATCTATCTCTGGAAGACCCCACATCTGAACAATCTGAGAAAACACATCTGGATGTAGAGACCACTCCCCTGGATGTAAAGTCTAGCGGCTGAGATAATCCGCCTCCCAATTGTCTACACCTGGGATATGCACCGCAGAGATTAGACAGGAGCTGGATTCAGCCCAAGCAAGTATCCGAGATACTTCTTTCATAGCATGGGGACTGTGAGTCCCACCCTGATGATTGACATAAGCCACAGTTGTGATATTGTCTGTCTGAAAACAAATGAACGGTTCTCTCTTTAGCAAAGGCCAGAATTGAAGAGCCCTGAGAATTGCACGGAGTTCTAAAATATTTATTGGTAATCTCGCCTCTTGAGATTTCCAAACCCCTTGTGCTGTCAGAGATCCCCAAACAGCTCCCCAACCTGAAAGACTCGCGTCTGTTGAGATCACAGTCCAGGTTGACCGAACAAAAGAAGCCCCTTGAACCAAACGATAGTGATCTATCCACCATGTCAGAGAGTGTCGTACATTGGGATTCAAGGATATTAATTGTGATATCTTTGTATAATCCCTGCACCATTGATTCAGCATACAAAGCTGTAAAACTTCCATGCACATAGCCACTGAAGGGAATGACTGAGACTGAAGGTGCCGGCATGCTGTGACCAATTTTAAACGTCTCTTGTCTGTTAGAGACAGAGTCATGGACACTGAATCTATCTGGAAGCCTAAAAAGGTGACCCTTGTCTGAGGAATCAAGAAAATTTTTGGCAAATTGATCCTCCAACCATGTTTCCGAAGAAACAACACTAGTTGATTCGTGTGAGATTCTGCAGTACGTAAAGACTGAGCTAGTACCAAGATATCGTCCAAATAAGGAAACACTGCAATACCCTGTTCTCTGATTACAGATAGTAGGGCACCCAGAACCTTTGAAAAGATTCTTGGAGGTGTTGCTAGGCCAAATGGAAGAGCAAGAAATTGGTAATGCTCGTCTAGAAAAGAGAATCTCAGGAACCGATAGTGTACTGGATGAATCGGAATATGAAGGTATGCATCCTGCAAGTCTATTGTGGACATATGTCCTTGCTGAACAAAAGGCAGAATAGTCCTTATAGTCACCATCTTGAAAGTTGGTACTCTTGCATAACGATTCAAAATTTTCAGATCCAGAACTGGTCTGAATACATTTTCTTTCTTTGGTACAATGAATAGGTTTGAATAAAACCCCAAACCTTGTTCCTGAGGAGGAACTGGCATGATTACCCCTGAAGACTCCAGGTCTGAAAACACACTTCAGAAAAGCCTGAGCTTTTACTGGATTTACAGAGATACGTGAGAGAAAAAAAAATCTTCTCACAGGAGGTCTTACTCTGAATCCTATTTGATACCCTTGAGAGACAATCCTCTGAATCCAATGATTTTGGAAAGATTTTATCCAAAAATCCTTGAAAAACCTTAATCTGCCCCCTACCAGCTGAGCTGGAATGAGGGCCGCACCTTCATGCGGACTTAGGGGCTGACTTTGGTTTCCTAAATGGCTTGGATTTATTCCAATTTAAGGAAGGCTTCCAATTGGAAGCAGATTCCTTGGGGGGAGGATTGAGTTTTTGTTCCTTATTCTGACGAAAGGAACGAAAACAGTTAGAAGCCTTAGATTTACCCTTAGGTTTCTTATCCTGAGGCAGAAAAACTCATTTTCCCCCAGTGATAGTTGAAATAATAGAATCCAACTGAGAACCAAATAAATTATTACCTTGGAAAGAGATAGTAATCTAGATTTAGATGTCATATTAGCATTCCAAGATTTAAGCCACAAAGCTCTTCTAGCTAATACAGCTAAAGACATGGATCTAACATCAATTTTGATAATATCAAAAATGGCATCACAAATAAAATGATTAGCATGTTGCGTCAAACGTATTTTTTAGTGCCAAAAAAATTTTTGCGCCAAGAATGACGCAATAAAGTTTAGCATTTGACGCACCCGCGGGCCTAATACCTGCAATTGCAAGAAGTAGTCAATTGAAAAAAGACTAAACCCCAGGTAAGAAATACATTTTTCTTAAAATGTTTATATTCCCCAAATATGAAACTGAAGTCTGCAGAAGGAAATTCATGAACCTGACTCATGGCAAATATAAGTACAATACATATATTTAGAACTTTATATAAATGCATAAAGTGCCAAACCATAGCTGAGAGTGTCTAAGTAATGAAAACATACTTACCAAAAGACACCCATCCACATATAGCAGATAGCCAAACCAGTACTAAAACAGTTAGTAGAGGTAATGGTAAATTGAGAGCATATCGTCGAACTGAAAAGGGAGGTAGGAGAACCTATCAAATAGACCCCCGTTAGGGAAATCATTGTATTCAAATAAGTGATACTCCCTTCACGTCCCTCTGACATTCGCTGTACTCTGAGAGGAATCGGGCTTCAACAATGCTGAGAAGCGCATATCAACGTAGAAATCATAGCACAAACTTACTTCACCACCTCCATAGGAGGCAAAGTTTGTAAAGCTGAATTGTGGGTGTGGTGAGGGGTGTATTTATAGGCATTTTGAGGTTTGGGAAACTTTGCCCCTCCTGGTAGGATTGTATATCCCATATGTCACTAGCTCATGGACTCTTGCCAATTACATGAAAGAAAACTAGATTTGGATATTGGAACGGACCTTGAATCAGAAGGTCCTGTCTCAGTGGCAGAGTCCATGGTGGGAAAGATGACATGTCCACCAAGTCTGCATACCAAGTCCTGCGTGGCCACGCAGGTGCTATCAAAATAACCAAAGCTCTCTCCTGTTTGATTCTGGCAATCAAACAAGGAAGGAGAGGAAATGGTGGAAACACATAAGCCAGGTTGAACGACCAGGGTACTGCTAGAGCATCTATTAGTACTGCCTGAGGATCCCTTGACCTGGTGCCCCATTGCTGAACCAATTGTGAAAACACCTCCGGATGGAGTTCCCACTCCCCCGAATGAAAAGTCTGACGACTTAGAAAATCCGCTTCCCAGTTCTCCGCTCCTGGGATATAGATTGCTGATAGATGGCAAGAGTGAGTCTCTGCCCATCAAATTATTTTGGTAACCTCTATCATTGCTAGAGAACTCTTTGTTCCCCCCTGATGATTGATATATGCTACAGTCGTGATATTGTCCGACTGGAATCTTATGAATCTGGCCGAAGCCAGCTGAGGCCACGCCTGAAGCGCGTTGAATATCGCTCTCAGTTCTAGAATATTTATCGGGAGGAGAGCCTCCTCCTGAGTCTACAAACCCTGTGCTTTCAGGGAATTCCAGACTGCACCCCAGCCCAATAGGCTGGCGTCTGTCGTCACTATGACCCACGCTGGCCTGCGGAAACACACCAAAGAAGAGAGTCTCTGGTCTCTTGATCCAGATTTATCTAAGGAGATAAATCTGCATAATCCCCATTCCACTGTTTGAGCATGCATAGTTGCAGTGGTCTGAGATGCAAGCGAGCAAACGGAACTATGTCCATTGCGGCTACCATTAAGCTGATTACCTCCATACACTGAGCCACTGACGGCAGAGGAATGGAATGAAGAGCTCGGCAGATGGATAAAATTTTTGATTTCCTGACCTCCGTCAGAAAAATTTTGATGTCCACCGAATCTATCAGAGTTCCCAGTAATGGAACTCTTGTGAGAGGGATAAGTGAACTCTTTTTTACGTTCACCTTCCACCCGTGAGATCTTAGAAAAGCCAACACGATGTCCGTGTGAGACTTGGCTAGTTGGTAAGTCGACGCCTGAATTAAGATATCATCCAGATAAGGCGCCACAGCTATGCCCCGCGGCCTTAGAACCGCCAGAAGGGACCCTAGCAAGTTTGTGAAAATTCTGGGAGCTGTGGCCAACCCTGAAGGGAAGAGCCACAAACTGGTAATGCTTGTCCAGAAAGGCGAACCTGAGGAACTGGTGATGATCTTTGTGGATAGGGATGTGTAGATACTCATCCTTTAAGTCCACGGTGGTCATATATTGACGCTCGTGGATCATCGGCAAAATAGTCAGAATGGTCTCCATCTTGAAGGATGGGACTCTGAGGAATTTGTTTAGGATCTTGAGATCCAAAATTGGTCTGAAGGTTCCCTCTTTTTTGGGAACTACAAACAGATTGGAGTAGAACCCCTGCCCTGTTTTCGGAACTGGGCAGATCACTCCCATGGTATATATGTCTTCTACACAGCATAAGAACGCCTCTCTTTTTGTCTGGTTTACAGACAATTGAGAAAGATGGAATCTCCCCCTCAGGGGAGAATCTTTGAAATCTAGAAGATACCCCTGGGTTACGATTTCTAAAGCCCAGGAGTTCTGAACGTCTCTTGCCCAAGCCTGAGCAAAGAGAGAAAGTCTGCCCCCTACTAGATCCGGTCCCGGATTGGGGGCTACCCCTTCATGCTATCTTGTGGCATCAGCGGGCTTCTTGGCCTGTTTACCCTTGTTCCAAGTCTGGTTAGGTCTCCAGACCGACTTGGATTGAGCAAAATTCCCCTCTTGCTTTGCAGCAGGGGAAGAGGTAGAGGGACCACCACCTTTGAAGTTTCGAAAGGAACGAAAATTATTTTGTTTGGTCCTCATCTTATTTGTCTTATCCTGAGGAAGGGCATGGCCTTTCCCTCCAGTGATGTCTGAAATTATCTTTTTCAGTTCAGGCCCGAATAGGGTCTTACCCTTGAAAGGGATGGCTAAAAGCTTAGCTTTTGATGACACATCAGCAGACCAGGACTTAAGCCATAATGCTCTACACGCTAAAATGGCAAAAACCTGAATTCTTTCCCGCTAATTTAGCCAGTTGAAAAGCGGTATCTGTAATGAAAGAATTAGCTAGCTTGAGAGCACTAATTCTATCCAGAATATCATCTAATGGGGTCTCAACCTGAAGAGCCTCCTCCAGAGCATCGAACCAAAAGGACGCTGCAGTAGTTACAGGAACAATGCACGCTATAGGTTGGAGAAGAAAACCCTGATGAACAAATATTTTCTTCAGGAGACCCTCTAATTTTTTATCCATAGGATCTTTGAAAGCACAACTGTCCTCAATAGGTATAGTTGTACGCTTAGCCAGGGTAGAAATAGCTCCCTCCACCTTAGGGACCGCCTGCCACGAGTCCCGCATGGTGTCTGATATGGGAAACATTTTCTTAAAAGTAGGAGGGGGAGCGAACGGAATACCTGGTCTATCCCACTCCTTAGTAACAATGTCCGAAATCCTCTTAGGGACCGGAAAAACATCAGTGTAGGCAGGAACCTCTAGAAAATAGGGTCACAATCCTCCAGAGTCGCTAAAACCTCCCTGAGCAACAAGCGGAGGTGTTCTAGTTTAAATTTAAAAGCCATCATATCCGAGTCTGTCTGAGGGAACATCTTTCCTGAATCAGAAATCTCTCCCTCAGACAGCAAATCCCTCACCCCCAACTCAGAACATTGTGAGGGTACATCGGATATGGCTAATAAAGCGTCAGAGGGCTCAGCATTTGTTCTCACACCAGACCTACTGCGCTTCCCCTGCAACCCAGGCAGCTTAGATAAAACCTCTGTGAGGGTAGTATTCATAACTGCGGCCATATCTTGCAGGGTGAAAGAATTAGACGCACTAGAAGTACTTGGCGTCGCTTGTGCGGGCGTTAATGGTTGTGACACTTGGGGAGAATTAGATGGCATAACCTGATTCCCTTCTGACTGAGAATCATCCTGCAACATACTTTTAGTAGCTAAAATATGTTCTTTGCAATTTATTGACCTTTCAGTGCATGAGGGACACATTCTAAGTGGAGGTTCCACAATGGCTTCTAAACATATTGAACATTGACTTTCCTCAATGTCAGACATGTTGAATAGGCAAGTAATGACTACAAACAAGCATGAAAACACTTTATTTAGTGAAAAAAAATAATCTTAAAAAACGGTACTGCACCTTTAAGAGAAAAAAAAAAGCATACACGTCTGCAAAACTGCTTTAAAATGCACCAAATTTTTAAAAATTTTGCAAGCAGACACAATATATGTAGTTAAGATTGCCCCACAAGGAAATTTAACATTTAACCCTTTAATGTGCAAACTGGATTGAAATTAGGCCTAAATCCGGAAAAAAACACCCCCAGCACCTTGCCACAGCCCTGCTGTGGCCCTACCTGCCCTCAGGGATAGTAAATATGGGGTTAAAGCTTCGATTTGGCCCAAAACATCCACCAGGGCCCTCAGCAGTTAGAGCTTGCTGCGTGAAAATAACTGCACATCTGAGGCTCAAAAATAGGCCCCGCCCATCTCACTCAATGTCTCTACAGCCTCAAAGAACCGCACCAGAGCGGTTTTAAACTAGCCATGTGGGTTCTGAGACCCAAAAAATAAGCCAAGTCTGTACCCTCAATAAAGTTGCCCACAAAACGTTAACAGCCCTCCCAGTTCATAAAACGTTTGCCCACAAACATTCACAACTCAGTGTCAACCATTTTTGTAATTAGCCCCTTATGCAAGCTTAGTAATGCCCTTCTTATTAGCTCTTAGGATTACTGCTTACCCTTACCCTCATGGGGATACTGTCAGCCTTTCTGAAATACAACAGACTCTCCAGAAAAAATGACTGAACATACCTCACTGCTGTATAGCATGAAAACGTTCCTCACACTGAAGTTTCTTGTACTCCTCAGCCTCTGTGGGAACAGCACTGGATCTTAGTTACAAATGCTAAGATCATCATCCTCCAGGCAGAAGTCTTCATCCATCTGCTGCCTGAGAGTAAATAGTACACACCGGTACCATTTAAAAACAAAATTTATGCTTACCTGATAAATTTCTCTCTCTTGTGGTGTATCCAGTCCACGGGTTCATCCATTACTTGTGGGATATTCTCCTTCCCAACAGGAAGTTGCAAGAGGACACCCACAGCAGAGCTGTCTATATAGCTCCTCCCCTAACTGCCACCCCCAGTCATTCGACCGAAGACAAGCAAGAAAAAAGGAGAAACTATAGGGTGCAGTGGTGACTGTAGTTTAAAAATAAAAAACACCTGCTTTAAAGTGACAGGGCGGGCCGTGGACTGGATACACCACAAGAGAAAGAAATTTATCAGGTAAGCATAAATTTTGTTCTCTTGTAAGGTGTATCCAGTCCACGGGTTCATCCATTACTTGTGGGATACCAATACCAAAGCTTTAGAACACGGATGAAGGGAGGGACAAGGCAGGAACTTAAACGGAAGGCACCACTGCCTGCAAGACCTTTCTCCCAAAAATAGCTTCAGAGGAAGCAAAAGTATCAAATTTGTAGAATTTAGAAAAAGTATTAAGCGAAGACCAAGTCGCCGCCTTACAAATCTGTTCAACAGAGGCCTCATTTTTAAAAGCCCATGTGGAAACTACCGCTCTAGTGGAATGAGCTGTAATTCTGTCAGGAGGCTGCTGGCCAGCAGTCTCATAAGCTAAACGGATTATGCTTCTCAGCCAAAAAAAAAAAGAGAAGATGCCGAAGCCTTTTGGCCTCTCCTCTGTCCAGAGTAGACCACAAACAATGCAGATGTTTGACGAAAATCCTTAGTAGCTTGTAAATAAAACTTTAAAGCACGAACCACGTCAAGATTGTGTAATAGACGTTCCTTCTTTGAAGAAGGATTAGGACACAGTGAAGGAACAACAATCTCCACCTTAGGAAGAAAACCAGGTTTGGTACGCAAAACTACCTTATCTGCATGGAAGATCAGATAAGGCGAATCACACTGTAAGGCAGATAACTCAAACTCTTCGAGCCGAAGAGATAGCTACCAAAAACAGAACTTTCCAAGATAAAAGCTTGATATCTATGAAATGCAGAGGTTCAAACGGAACCCCTTGAAGAACTTTAAGAACTAAATTTAAACTCCATGGCGGAGCAACAGGTTTAAACACAGGCTTGATTCTAACTAAAGCCTGACAAAACGCCTGAACGTCTGCCAGACGCTTGTGCAGAAGAATAGACAGAGCAGAAATCTGTCCCTTTAAGGAACTAGCTGACAATCCCTTCTCCAATCCTTCTTGGAGAAAGGATAAAATCCTAGGAATCCTGACTTTACTCCATGAGTAACCCTTGGATTCACACCAATGAAAATATTTACACCATATCTTATGATAGATTTTCCTGGTGACAGGCTTTCGAGCCTGAATTAAGGTATCAATGACCGACTCGGAGAAACCACGTTTTGATAAAATCAAGCGTTCAATCTCCAAGCAGTCAACCGCAGAGAAATTAGATTTGGATGTTTGAATAGACCTTGGAGTAGAAGGTCCTGCCTCAGCGGCAGAGTCCATGGTGGGAGGGATGACAAGTCCACCAGATCTGCATACCAAGTCCTGCGTGGCCACGCAGGTGCTATCAAAATCACTGAAGCTCTTTCCTGCTTGATCTTGGCAATCAGACGAGGGAGGAGAGGAAATGGTGGAAACACATAAGCCAGGCTGAAGGACCAGGGCACTGCTAGAGCATATATCAGTGCAGCCTGGGGATCCCTTGACCTGGACCCGTAACAAGGAAGCTTGGCGTTCTGACGAGACGCCATCAGATCCAGTTCTGGTTTGCCCCATAGTTAAATCAGCTGGGCAAATACCTCCGGATGGAGTTCCCACTCCCCCGGATGAAAAGTCTGCCGACTTAGAAAATCCGCCTCCCAGTTCTCTACTCCTGGGATGTGGATAGCTGAGAGAAGGCAAGAGTGAAACTCTGCCCATAGAATTATCTTTGAAACCTCCATCATGGCCAGGGGACTCCTTGTTCCCCCCTGATGGTTGATATAGGCTACAGTCGTGATATTGTCCGACTGAAATCTGATGAACTTGGCCGCAGCTACTTGAGGCCAAGCCTGAAGAGCATTGAATATCGCTCTTAGTTCTAGAATGTTTATCGGAAGGAGGGCTTCCTCCTGAGTCCACGAACCCTGAGCCTTCAGGGAGTTCCAGAAGGCTGGCATCTGTCATCACTATAGTCTACTCTGGCCTGCGGAAACTCATTCCCCTGGACAGATGGACCCGAGATAACCACCAGAGAAGAGAATCCCTGGTCTCTTGATCCAGATCTAACAGAGGAGACAAATCTGTGTAGTCCCCATTCCACTGGTTGAGCATGCAAAGTTGCAGTGGTCTGAGATGTAGGCGGGCAAACGGAACTATGTCCATTGCCGCTACCATTAGGCCGATCATTTCCATACACTGAGCCACTGACGGCCGAGAAGTGGAATGAAGAGCACGGCAAGAGGTTAGAAGCTCTGAAATCCTGACTTCTGTCAGAAAATTTTTCATTTCTACTGAATCTATCAGAGTTCCTAGGAAGGAAACTCTTGTGAGAGGAGAGAGAACTCTTTTCTATGTTCACTTTCCACCCGCGAGACCTCAGAAAGGCCAGAACAATGTCCGTATGAGACTTGGCGATTTGAAAAGTCGACGCCTGAATCAGAATGTCATCTAGGTAAGGGGCTACCGCTATGCCCCGCGGCCTTAGAACCGCCAGAAGGGACCCTAGAACCTTCGTAAAGATTCTTGGTGCCGTGGCTAACCCGAAGGGAAGAGCCACAAACTGGTAATGCCCGTCTAGGAAGGCGAACCTGAGGAACTGATGATGATCTCTGTGAATTGGAATGTGGAGATAAGCATCCTTTAAGTCCACGGTAGTCATATATTGACCCTCCTGGATCATAGGGAGGATGGTTCGGATTGTCTCCATCTTGAAGGATGGGACCCTGAGACATTTGTTTAGGATCTTGAGATCCAAGATAGGTCTGAAGGTTCCCTCTTTTTTGGGAACTATAAACAGGTTTGAATAGAAACCCAGCCCCTGTTCCTCTCTTGGAACTGGGTGGATCACTCCCATAACCAGTAGGTCTTGAACGCAACGTAAGAATGCCTCTCTTTTTATCTGGTTTACAGATAGTTGTGAGAGATGAACCTTTGAATTCCAGAAGATATCCCTGGGAAACAATCTCTAGCGCCCAGGGATCCTGGACGTCTCTTGCCCAAGCCTGGGCGAAGAGATAAAGTCTGCCCCCTACTAGATCCGGTCCCAGATCGGGGGCTACTCCATCATGCTGTCTTAGAGGCAGCCGCAGGTTTCTTGGCCTGCTTCCCCTTGTTCCAAGCCTGGTTAGGTCTCCAGACTGGTTTGAACTGGGCGAAATTTCCCTCTTGTTTTGCATTAGAGGAAGTTGAAGCTGCGCCACTCTTGAAGTTTCGAAAGGAACGAAAATTATTCTGTTTGGTCCTTAACTTATAGGAACTATCCTGAGGAAGGGCGTGACCTTTTCCTCCAGTAATATCGGAAATGATCTCCATCAGACCAGGCCCGAATAGGATCTGTCCCTTGAAGGGGATGTTAAGAAGCTTAGACTTTGAAGTAACGTCTGCTGACCAGGACTTAAGCCATAGCGCCCTATGCGCCAAAATGGCAAAACCTGAATTCTTAGCCGTTAGCTTGGTTAACTGAAAAACGGAGTCAGAAATAAAGGAATTAGCTAACTTAAGAGCTTTAATCCTGTCTAGAATATCGTCTAACGGGGTCTCTACCTGCAGAGCCTCCTCAAGAGACTCAAACCAAAAAGCCGCTGCAGCAGTAACTGGGGCTATGCATGCAAGAAGCTGGAGAATAAAACTTTTCTTAAGGAGACCCTCCAATTTTTTATCCATAGGATCTAGGAAAGCACAACTGTCCTCGACGGGGATAGTTGTACGCTTAGCTAGGGTAGAGACTGCTCCCTCCACTTTAGGGACCGTCTGCCACGAGTCCCGTATGGCGGCATCTATGGGAAACATCTTTTTGAAAGCAGGAGGGGGAGAGAACGGCACACCTGGTCTTTCCCATTCCTTAGTAATAATTTCCGAAAACATCTTAGGGACTGGAAAAACATCAGTGTAAACTGGCACTGCAAAGTATTTGTCCATTTTACACAATTTCTCTGGAACCACAATGGGGTCACAGTCATCCAGAGTCGCTAAAACCTCCCTAAGCAATAAGCGGAGGTGTTCAAGCTTAAATTTAAACGCTGTCATTTCAGAATCAGACTGAAGTAACGCCTTCCCTGAGTCTGAAATGTCACCCACAGATAGAAGCTCAACTGCCTCGGCTTCTGAGTATTGTGAGGGTATATCGGACACAGGCATTAAAGCGTCAGAAAGCTCTGTATTAGTTCTAGCCCCAGAGCTGTCTCGCTTTCCTTGTAACCCTGGCAGTTTGGACAATACCTCTGTGAGGGTAGTATTCATAACTGCCGCCATGTCCTGTAATTTAAAAGAATTAGACGTGCTAGATGTACTTGGCGTCACTTGAGCGGGAGTTATAGGTTCTGACACATGGGGAGAGCTGGATGGCATAATCTCCCTTCTTTCAGTCAGAGAATCCCCTGGAGATAAATCTTTAAGCGCCATAATATGGTCTTTATAGTTTATAGAAATTTCAGTACATTTGGTACACATTCTAAAAGGGGGTTCCACCATGGCTTCTAAACATATTGAACAAGGAGTTTCCTCTATGTCAGACATGTTTAACAGACTAGTAATGAGACAAGCAAGCTTGGAAAACACTTTAATAAAGGTGAAACAGCAATTAAACAAAAACGTTACTGTGCCTTTAAGAGAAAAAAAAAACTAGCACTTAAACTGCAAAACAGTGAAAAAATATAGTAAAGTCTTTGAAATTTTTAGTGTGTGTAAGGGACTAAAGCAACATTGCACCCACTTGCAAATGGATGATTAACCCCTTAGGCCCCAAACCGGATTTAAAAAAAAATGTTAAAAAACGTTGAGACAGTTGAACAACCTGCCACAGCTCTGCTGAGGCTCCTACCTGCCCACAAATACGATTTTGTGCAGAAATAAACCCCTTGTAATGGTCCTCAGGTGTCAGAGGACTCCTCTAGGGAAGCTAGATGTCAAAGTCTGAATTAAAACTGCGCATTTAGAGCACTAAAATAGGCCCCTCCCACCATGTACTGGATGCCAGAGGTGCCTTAAGAAAGTACTCCTAGGAGTATCCGATTAGCCATGTGGAAACTAGGCCCCAAATAAAGAGTCATCTCCCTCAGAGAAAAAACGTCCTATTTATGAAATCATGTAAACGTTTTGTCACTAAGTAATATAAGCATTAACATGAGTATTACCCTGTTCTGTCAGCATGATCCCAAGCGCTGTTAAATCACTGCATCAGGCTTACCTCAAGTACACAAGGCTCTGTCAGCATTTTCTAGAACTCATTTCATCTCTCTAGAAATAAAAATACTGAACATACCTCAAAGCAGGTAATCTGCAGACCGTTCCCCCAACTGAAGTTGTCCCATATTCTTCAGTTATGTGTGAGAACAGCAGTGGACCTTAGTTACAAACCGCTAAGATCACCTCTTCTTCTAATTTCTGCCTGAGAGTAAAACAGTACAACGCCGGTACCGTTTAAAAATAAACTCTTGATTGAAGGTAAAACTACACTAAGTCACCACATATCTCTTGATACTTCCTTTCTTGTCGAGAGTTGCAAGAGAATGACTGGGGGTGGCAGTTAGGGGAGGAGCTATATAGACAGCTCTGCTGTGGGTGTCCTCTTGCAACTTCCTGTTGGGAAGGAGAATATCCCACAAGTAATGGATGAACCCGTGGACTGGATACACCTTACAAGAGAAACAACAAACTCTTGCTTGAAGAAATTAAAAACTAATATTTTATCACCTCTTTCACTTTACCCTTCCTAGTACTTAGAGTAGGCAAAGAGAATGACTGGGGGTGGAGCTAAGGGAGGAGCTATATAGACAGCTCTGCTGTGGTGCTCTTTGCCACTTCCTGTTAGCAGGAGGATAATATCCCACAAGTAAAGGATGAATCCGTGGACTCGTCGTACCTTATAGAAGAAATTGTATTCTCTGTCTGAATCAAAATTTTTTTTGGGGGGTTTAATGTCCCTTTAAGAAAATAAATTAGCACTTACCTCAATAAATCTGCCTGGCAGCAAGGCAGCTCACTAGGTTTGGAGAGGTCCTTTCCCTCTCATTTACCTGTAGAAAATAATAATAAGGGCAGCAACTTTTATTTAAATATGAGGGAGGCGCAGTGAGAATTATATCACACCCAAGTTCCCTTTGCTTAAAAGCCACCAATGCTCTACTGAAGAGACTGAAATGGACTACAGCTACACCCTAGAGGAAAAACAACACATACTAGTAGTACTGCAAATAAAATAATAAACTCTTGATTGAAGAATCTTTTCAGACACCTAACTATACCACTTCCTTACACTAACGTAGGCAAAGAGAATGACTGGGGGTTGGATAGATGGGAGGTGATATTTAACAGCTTTGCTGTGGTGCTCTTTGCCGCCTCCTGCTGGGCAGAAGTGATATTCCCAATAGTAATTAGATGATCCGTGGACTCATCGTGTCATTAGAAAGAAATTATTATTGTAATAATTTTATGAATTTGAGATTTACAGGAATATATAATCGTACAGACCTTTATGTTGAATTGAATTATAAATGTCTTTATTCTTATTGGTTCTACATTTGTTCATTTTTATGTGCGTCAGTATTAAGTAACAGCTGGTAGCTAATAGATTCTTGAACATTTACTTATTTACTCTGTCCTGTTCATATGGTCCATCTAAATCAGGTACTGTTAGGATAACTATTTGCATATATTATGTTGATTTTAGAGTATTGCTGTGTACTTTATTTTCTATATTATTCCCCTTATTATTGGTAGTGTTTACAATTTTTACACTTCTCATAATATGTGTTAACATTCATTCTTTGCAGTTTATTCCAACTTGTATGGTCATTTATCACATGTACATTTTTTGTGCTGTTTTAATATATCCAGATAGCGCCAAATAGCCTGTCTATTTTAATCCACTTTTTTGTGCCTAGTATGGGTTAACTATTACTGGTTGGGTGTATAAATAGCAGTACATTACTCTTGTGCTACGTCTATGAGTAAGCGCCTGTAGGGGGCGCAAAACACGTCAGACGCTTGTCTTTTTCTTCCTCCATGTCCGTCTGACACTGCACTTATTGCGCCCTTCGTTTATTTGTTTATTTTTGCCTGTTGTATTTTTGTTTCCTTTTCTTTTTACAATAAACAGAGGACTTTTGCTGCACCTGTGGCAGTGTCTGCTACTTTCTTTTTACAATAGAGTGGTTCACCCGTACCTTGGCTACAGCACTCCAGGAGTTTGCGCTTCTGGGTGCGACGCTTATTGGAGTTCCAGATTTCCGGGTGGGGGGCTTAGTGTGCTGGAGCTGCCGGCTACGGACTTTGCTTTTCCTCCTCTGACATGGTACCTACGCAGATGTTCCTGTACTGCTGAGCGACACTGGAGGAAATCTCGGAGTTCTGCTGACTTTCTTCACTATAAGTTCATCTTGAACTCTTACTATTCTGCCCTTAATCCATATAAGCAACATTACTTTTCTACTCTTACCTCAAACCCAAAACATCTGTAATCCACATTCAATACTCTTCTCTGCCCACCCCCAACTCAACTCAAGATTTTGCCAGCTACTTCAACAATAGAATCGATTCCATCAGAAAAGAAAATTAGCTCCTTCTCTTCTACCCTTACCCCTATACTCGCACACATCTTTAACCTCTCCCTCAGCACTGGTATAGTGCCCACATCTTTTAAACATGCATTAGTCACACCTATCCTCAAAAAACCTCCCCATCCAACTACCGCCCTATTTCCCTACTACCTCTTGCCTCAAAGCTTCTTGAAAAGCTAGTATATGCACGTCTATCCCATTTCCTTACATTAAACTCCCTCCTTGACCCACTGCAATCTGGATTTCGCCACCTTCACTGAACAGACACAGCAATTGTTAAGTTTACTAACGACCTACTTACAGCAAAATCCAAAGGCCCACTTTCTCTCTACTTATCCTCATTGATCTGTCTGCAGCCTTTGATACTATCGACCACCCTCTTTTACTCCAAACCCTTTAAGCCTTCGGCATCTGCAACACGGCTCTCTTGGTTCTCTTCCTACCTGTCTAACCGCACCTTTAGTGTAGACTTCTCTGGGGCATCGTCTTCACCAGTATTTCTTTCTGTTGGGGTACCGCAAGGCTCTGTCCTCGGTCCCCTTCTCTTTTCAATCTACAAGTCCTCATTAGGTACCTTAATACATTCCCATGTGTTTCATTATCATTTGTATGCCGATACCCAAATCTACCTTCTCTGCACCAGAACTATCTCCTTCCTTGCTAACCCGTGTCACTGTCACTCATATCTCATCTTGGATGTCCTCTCACTACCTCAAGCTAAATCTCTCCAAAAACTGAGCTCCTTATTTTCCACCCTTCTTCCAAAATCTCCACCCCCCATGTCTCCATAACTGTTAATAACTCCATCATTACCCCAACCTCACATGCCTGATGTCTTGGAGTCACACTTGACTCCAAAATTTCTTTCACTCCTCACATTCAGTCCTTGGCTAAAGCCTGCCGGTTCCACCTTAAAAACATCGCTAAAAACAAAATTTATGCTTACCTGATAAATTTATTTCTCTTGTGGTGTATCCAGTCCACGGATCATCCATTACTTGTGGGATATTCTCCTTCCCAACAGGAAGCTGCAAGAGGATCACCCACAGCAGAGCTGTCTATATAGCTCCTCCCCCAACTGCCAACCCCCAGTCATTCGACCGAAGACAAGCAAAAGAAAGGAGAAACTATAGGGTGCAGTGGTGACTGTAGTTTAAAAATAAAAAACACCTGCCTTAAAATGACAGGGCGGGCCGTGGACTGGATACACCACGAGAGAAATAAATTTATCAGGTAAGCATAAATTTTGTTTTCTCTTGTAAGGTGTATCCAGTCCACGGATCATCCATTACTTGTGGGATACCAATACCAAAGCTATAGGACACGGATGAAGGGAGGGACAAGGCAGGCGCTTAAACGGAAGGCACCACTGCCTGTAGCTCCTTTCTCCCAAAAATAGCCTCTGAAGAAGCAAAAGTATCAAATTTATAGAATTTAGAAAAAGTATGAGACCAAGTCACCGCCTTACAAATCTGTTCAACAGAAGCCTCATTCTTAAAAGCCCATGTGGAAGCTACCGCTCTAGTAGAATGAGCTGTAATTCTTTCAGGAGGCTGCTGGCCAGCAGTCTCATAAGCTAAGCGGATTATACTTCTTAGCCAAAAAGAAAGAGAAGTTGCCGAAGCCTTTTGGCCTCTCCTCTGTCCAGAGTAGACAACAAACAATGCAGATGTTTGACGAAAATCTTTAGTAGCTTGTAAATAAAACTTTAAAGCACGAACCACGTCAAGATTGTGTAATAGACGTTCCTTCTTTGAAGAAGGATTAGGACACAGTGAATGAACAACAATCTCCTGATTGATATTCTTATTAGATACCACCTTAGGTAGAAAACCAGGTTTGGTACGTAACACTACCTTATCTGCATGGAAAATGAGATAAGGGGAATCACATTGTAAAGCAGATAACTCCGAAACTCTTCGAGCCGAGGAGATAGCTACTAAAAACAGAACTTTCCAAGATAAGAGCTTAACATCTATGGAATGCAAAGGTTCAAACGGAACTCCTTGAAGAACTTTAAAAACTAAATTTAAACTCCATGGCGGAGCCACAGGTTTAAACATAGGCTTGATTCTAACCAGAGCCTGACAAAACACCTGAACATCTGGAACCTCAGCCAGACGTTTGTGCAAAAGAATAGACAGAGCAGAAATCTGTCCCTTTAAGGAACTAGCTGACAAACCCTTCTCCAATCCTTCTTGGAGAAAGGATAATATCCTAGGAATCCTGACTTTACTCCATGAGTAACCCTTGGATTCACACCAATGAAGATATTTACACCATATCTTAGGATAGATTTTCCTGGTGACAGGCTTTCGCGCCTGTATTAAGGTTTTAATGACCGATTCGGAGAAACCACGCTTTGATAAAATCAAGCGTTCAATCTCCAAGCAGTCAGACGCAGAGAAATTAGATTTGGATGGTTGAAAGGACCCTGAAGTAGAAGGTCCTTTCTCAGCGGCAGAGTCCAAGGTGGAAAGGATGACATGTCCACCAGATCTGCATACCAAGTCCTGCGTGGCCACGCACATGCTATCAAAATCACCAAAGCTCTCTCCTGCTTGATCTTGGCAATCAGACGAGGGAGCAGAGGAAACGGTGGAAACACATAAGCCAGGTTGAAGGACCAAGGCGCTGCTAGAGCATCTATCAGTGCTGCCTTGGGATCCCTGGACCTGGATCCGTAACAAGGAAGCTTGGCGTTCTGACGAGACGCCATGAGATCCAGTTCTGGTTTGCCCCAAAGTTGAATCAACTGTGCGAATATCTCCGGATGGAGTTCCCACTCCCCCGGATAAAAAGTCTGTCGACTTAGAAAATCCGCCTCACAGTTCTCTACTCCTGGGATATGGATAGTTGATAGATGGCAAGAGTGAACCTCTGCCCAAAGAATTATTTTCGAAACCTCCAACATTGCTAGGGAACTCCTTGTTCCCCCTTGATGGTTGATGTAAGCTACAGTTGTGATGTTGTCCGACTGAAATCTGATGAACCTGACCGCAGCAAGCTGAGGCCAAGCCTGAAGAGCATTGAATATCGCTCTTAGTTCCAGAATGTTTATCGGAAGGAGTGCCTCCTCCTGAGTCCACGAGTTCCAGACTGCACCCCAACCTAGAAGGCTGGCATCTGTCGTTACAATTGTCCAATCTGGCCTGCGAAAGGTCATACCCTTGGACAGATGGACCCGAGATAGCCACCAGAGAAGAGAATCCCTGGTCTCTTGATCCAGATTTAGTAGAGGGGACAAATCTGTGTAATCCCCATTCCAATGACTGAGCATGCAGAGTTGCAGCGGTCTGAGATGTAGGCGGGCAAACGGCACTATGTCCATTGCCGCTACCATTAAGCCGATTACTTCCATACACTGAGCCACTGAAGGGCGAGAAGTAGAATAAAGAACATGGCAGGAATTTAGAAGTTTTGACAACCTGGCCTCTGTCAGGTAAATCTTAATTTCTACAGAATCTATCAGAGTTCCTAGGAAGGAAACTCTTGTGAGAGGGGATAGAGAAACTCTTTTCTTCGTTCACTTTCCACCCATGAGACCTCAGGAATGCCAGAACAATGTCCATATGGGACCTGGCGATTCGAAAATTCTACACCTGTATCAGAATGTCGTCTAGGTAAGGGGCTACTGCTATACCCTGCGGCCTTAGGACCGCCAGGAGTGACCCCAGAACTTTCGTAAAGATTCTTGGTGCCGTAGCTAATCCAAAAGGAAGAGCCACAAACTGGTAATGCCTGTCTAGGAAGGCGAACCTGAGAAACCGATGATGATCTCTGTGTATCGGAATGTGAAGATAAGCATCCTTTAAGTCCACGGTAGTCATATATTGACCCTCCTGGATCATAGGTAGGATGGTTCGAATAGTCTTCATCTTGAAGGATGGGACCCTGAGAAATTTGTTTAGGATCTTGAGATCTAAGATTGGTCTGAAGGTTCCCTCTTTCTTGGGAACCACAAGCAGATTTGAATAGAAGCCTTGCCCCTGTTCCTACCTTGGAACTGGGTGGATCACTCCCATAACTAGGAGGTCTTGAACACAATGTAAGAATGCCTCTCTCTTTATCTGGTTTGCAGATAATTGTGAGAGATGAAATCTTCCTTTTGGGGAAGAAGCTTTGAAGTCAAGAAGATATCCCTGGGACACAATTTCCAAAGCCCAGGGATCCTGGACATCTCTTGCCCAAGCCTGGGCGAAGAGAGAAAGTCTGCCCCCTACTAGATCCATTACCGGATCGTGGGCTAATCTTTCATGCTGTCTTAGAGGCAGCAGCAGGCTTTTTGGCCTGCTTTCCTTTGTTCCAAGCCTGGTTAGGTCTACAGACCGGCTTGGACTGGGCAAAATTTCCCTCTTGTTTTGTATTAGAGGAAGTTGAAGCTGCGCCACTCTTGAAGTTTTGAAAGTCACGAAAATTAGTCTGTTTGGTCCTTAATTTGTTGGACCTATCCTGAGGAAGGGCGTGACCTTTTCCTCCAGTAATATCAGAAATTATCTCCTTCAGTCCGGGCCCGAATAGGGTCTGCCCCTTGAAGGGAATGTTGAGAAGCTTAGACTTTGAAGTAACGTCAGCTGACCAGGATTTAAGCCATAACGCCCTACGCGCTTGAATAGCAAAACCTGAGTTCTTAGCTGTTAGTTTGGTTAAATGAACAACGGCGTCAGAAACAAATGAATTGGCTAGCTTAAGAGCTTTAAGCTTGTCAAGTATATCATCCAATGGGGTTTCTACCTGTAGAGCCTCTTCCAGAGACTCAAACCAGAAGGCCGCAGCAGCAGTGACAGGGGCAATGCATGCAAGGGGCTGGAGAATAAAACCCTGTTGAATAAACATTTTCTTAAGGTAACCCTCTAACTTTTTATCCATTGGATCTAGGAAAGCACAACTGTCCTCGACAGGGATAGTTGTACGCTTAGCTAGGGTAGAGACTGCTCCCTCCACCTTAGGGACCGTTTGCCACAAGTCCCGTGTAGCGGCATCTATGGGAAACATCTTTTTAAAAACCGGAGGGGGAGAGAACGGTACACCTGGCCTATCCCATTCCTTAGTAATAATTTCTGAAAACCTCTTAGGTATTGGAAAAACATCAGTGTAAACAGGCACTGCATAGTATTTATCCAATCTACACAATTTCTCTGGGACTATAATGGTGTCACAGTCATCCAGAGTAGCCAAAACCTCCCTGAGCAACACGCGGAGGTGTTCAAGCTTAAATTTAAATGTAGACATATCAGAATCAGGTTGAAGTATCTTCCCTGAGTCAGAAAAATCACCCACAGATAGAAGCTCTCCTTCCTCAGCTTCTGCATATTGTGAGGGGATATCAGACATAGCTACTAAAGCGTCAGAGCTCTGTATTTTTCCTAGCTCCAGAGCTGTCTCGCTTTCCTTGTAACCCTGGTAGTTTGGACAATACCGCTGTAAGGGTATGATCCATAACTGCCGCCATGTCTTGTAAGGTAAACGCTATGGGCGCGCTAGATGTACTTGGTGTCCCTTGAGCGGGCGTCCCTTGAGCGGGAGTTATAGGTTTTGACACGTGGGGAGAGTTAGTCGGCATAACTTCCCCCTTGTCAGTTTCCTCTGGTGATAAATCTTTTAAAGCCAGAATATGATCTTTATAACTTATAGTAAGATAAGTGCATTTGGTACACATTCTAAGAGGGGGTTCCACAATGGCTTCTAAACATAATGAACAAGGAGTTTCCTCTATGTCAGACATGTTTAACAGACTAGCAATGAGACCAGCAAGCTTTGAAAACACTTTAATTAATGTAAAAAAGCAGAATATAAAAAACGGTACTGTGCCTTTAAGGGAAAAAAACAAACACAAAAACTGCAAAACAGTGAAAAAAGCAGTTAACTCTATGAAATTTTAACAGTATGTACTAGACTAAAATAGCATTGCACCCACTTGCAAATGGATGATTAACCCCTCAGGCTCAAAAACGAAGCAAAAAAACGGTAAAACCGTTATAACAGTCACAAGCAAACTGCCACAGCTCTGCTGTGGCTCCTACCTTCCCATAAAACGACTTTTGTAGGCACAAAAACCCTTTACAGAGGTCCAATATGTCAGGGGACTCCTTCAGGGAAGCTGGATGTCTCAGAGTGTAAAAACTACTGCGCAATTAGAGCGCGAAAATAGGCCCCTCCCACCATGCACTGAAAGTCAGAGGGCCTAAAAAAACGACTCCTAGGAGTCAAATAACAGCCATGTGGAAAAACTAGGCCCCAAAGAAAGATTTATCACCCTTAGTAAAAAACGTTCCTTATAAATCCTGTAAACGTTTAGCATACTAAGTCATAAGAGCAAGCAACATGAAAATTACCCTTTACTTCAAGCATGATGCCAGTCGTTATTAAATCACTGCAATCAGGCTTACCTCAAATATATCAGGCACTGTCAGCATTTTCTAGACTTCTTATCATCTCTCTAGAAATAAATATACTGAACATACCTCAAGGCAGTTAATTCTGCAGGCCGTCCCCCCAGCTGAAGTTTTCCCATACTCTTCAGTTATGTGTGGGAACAACAGTGGATCTTAGTTACAACCTGCTAAGATCATCAAAAACCTCAGGCAAAACACTTCTAATTTCTGCCTGAGGTAAAAACAGTACAACTCCGGTACCATTTAAAAATAACAAACTTTTGATTGAAGATAAACTACACTAAGTCACCACATCTCTCTAGCTACTTCCCTTGTCGAGAGCTGCAAGAGAATGACTGGGGGTTAGCAGTTGGGGGAGGAGCTATATAGACAGCTCTGCTGTGGGTGATCCTCTTGCAGCTTCCTGTTGGGAAGGAGAATATCCCACAAGTAATGGATGATCCGTGGACTGGATACACCTTACAAGAGAAATAAGACATTTCCTTACACAAGACACAACTAAGATTTTAATCCACTCTCTCATCCTTTCCCGCCTTGACTACCACAACTCCATCCCCTCTGGTCTGCCTAGCTGCCACCTAGCTCCTTTACAATCCATAATGAATGCCTCTGCCAGGCTTATCTTCCTTACATGTCGCTCTTTATCTGCCACACCTCTTTGCCAATCCCTTCACTGGCTTCCTCTTGGCTCCAGGATTAAACACACAATTCTCACTCTGACACACAAAGCCCTCAACTGCATTGCTCCCCCCTACATCACAGACCTTGTCTCCAGATACTCTCTCTCTCGACCGCTTTGCTCATGATCTCCTACTCTCCTCCTCTCTTGCTACCTCCTCACATTCCCGTTTACAAGATTTCTCCAGACTGGCTCCCATTTTATGGAACTCTGCCTCGCTCCACAAGACTCTCCCCTAGTTTTAAAAGCTTCAAGTGTTTCCTGAAGACTCTACTATTCAGGGACGCATACAACCTACACTAACTTTCCTATCTCCATTGCTATCCCCTTAAACCCCATAGCATGTAAGCCTATGAGCCCAGCTGTTTGTAGTTCACCTTCATAAGAGCCGACTTCAACAGTGCAACTCTCGGCAGGACCCTCTACCCATTCGATCCCTGTAATTGTTTTTTTATATACCATCTATGTCCATAGGGCTGCGGAACCTGTTGGCGCTATACAAATACCTGATAATAATAATAATAGTTTTAAACAAACATTATGGCCAAAATCCTAAAAGAAGTCCTACAAAAAAAAAAAAAAAAAGTACAAAAATGTTGGATCTTCAAGTGTAATAGTTTTACCACATTACTGTTAATAAAATATAATCCTAGATTTTAGTGACCGCACACCGTATTTTACAGAAAACCCTCTGCACAATGGAGATGATCTATTACACACACACACACATATATATATATATACAAACACACTTACCAAAGGTTTTAGCAGCTTGAATGGTCTCCTTTGATCCACGAATTGTCATAATCTGTGCCAAAGCATTTAAATCATCACCAGCGTTAAAAAAATGGTATCGCCCACTGAGGAGCGAAAGAAATATGATTCCCGCAGACCACATGTCAATAGCTATCATAAGAAACAATATTGTATTAGAATAAAGTATATTACCTTGCTTTAACAGCTTCACTACATTTCTATTTCAACATTTATATGCACACATGTATTTATTTTTTGACAAATAAAAAGGAAATTTATGCTTACCTGAAATTTATTTCTTTTACGATATGACGAGTCCACGGATTTCATACATACTTAAGGGATATCGCCTCCTGGTCAGCAGGAGGAGGCAAAGAGCACCACAGCAGAGCTGTATATATAGCTCCTCCCTTCCCTCCCACTCCAGTCATTCAACCAAAGTTAGGAAGAGAAAGGAAAAGCCAAGGTGCAGAGGTGACTGAAGTTTAACAAAAATAAAAGACCTGTCTTAGAAAATGACAGGGTGGGCCGTGGACTCGTCATATCGTAAAAGAAATAAATTTATCAGATAAGCATAAATTTCCTTTTCTTTTACAAGATATGACGAATCCACGGATTTCATCCTTACTTATGGGAAACAATACCAAAGCTATAGGACACGGATAAAAGGGAGAGACAAGACAGGAACCTAAACGGAAGGCACCACTGCTTGAAGAACCTTTCTCCCAAAAACAGCTCGGACGAGGCAAAAGTATCAAATTTGGAAAATTTGGAAAAAGTGTGAAGAGACAACCAAGTTGCAGCCTTGAAAATCTGTTCAACAGAAGCATCATTTTTAAATGCCCATGAGGAAGCCACAGTCCTAGTAGAATGAGCCATAATTCTTTCAGGAGGCTGCTGTCCAGCAGTCTCGTATGCAAAACGGATGATACTCTTCAGCCAGAAAGAAAGGGAGGTAGCCGTAGCTTTCTGACCCCTACGTTTTCGGGAAAAACAACAAATAATGAAGATGATTGACGAAATTCTTTAGTCGCCTGCAAGTAAAACTTCAGGGCACGGACCACGTCCAAGTTATTTAACAGACGCTCCTTCTTGGAAGGATTGGGACACAATGAAGGAACAACTGATTAATATTTTTGTTGGAAACAACCTTAGGAAGAAAACCAGGTTTGGTACGTAACACTACCTTATTGGAATGAAAAAACATAATTTATGTAAGAACTTACCTGCTAAATTCATTTCTTTCATATTAGCAAGAGTCCATGAGCTAGTGACGTATGGGATATACATTCCTACCAGGAGGGGCAAAGTTTCCCAAAACTCAAAATGCCTATAAATACACCCCTCACCACACCCACAATTCAGTTTAACGAATAGCCAAGAAGTGGGGTGATAAGAAAGGAGCGTCAAACAAGGTATTGGAATAATTGTGCTTTATACAAAAAAATCATAACCACCACAAAAAGGATGGGCCTCATGGACTCTTGCCAATATGAAAGATGAATTTATCAGATAAGTTGTTACATAAATTATGTTTTCTTTCATGTAATTGGCAAGAGTCCATGAGCTAGTGACGTATGGGATAGCAGATACCCAAGATGTGGAACTTCCACGCAAGAGTCACTAGAGAGGGAGGGATAAAATAAAGACAGCCAATTCCGCTGAAAAAATAATCCACAACCCAAATCAAAAAAGTTTTAATCACATAATGAAAAAAACAGAAATTATAAGCAGAAGAATCAAACTGAAACAGCTGCCTGAAGTACTTTTCTACCAAAAACTGCTTCAGAAGAAGAAAAAACATCAAAATGGTAGAATTTAGTAAACGTATGCAAAGAAGACCAAGTTGCTGCTTTGCAAATCTGATCAACAGAAGCTTCATTCCTAAAAGCCCAGGAAGTAGAAACTAACCTATTAGAATGAGCCGTGATCCTTTGAGGCGGGGTTTTACCCGACTCCACATAAGCATGATGAATCAAAGACTTTAACCAAGATGTCAAAGAAATGGCAGAAGCCTTCTGACCTTTCCTAGAACCAGAAAAGATAACAGACTAGAAGTCTTTCTGAAATCTTTAGTAGCTTCAACATATTTCAAAGCTCTTACTACAGCCAAAGAATGTAAAGATCTCTCCAGAGAATTCTTAGGATTAGGACACAAAGAAGGGACAACAATTTCTCTACTAATGTTGTTAGAATTCACAACTTTAGGTAAAAAAAATAAAAGAAGTCCGCAACACCGCCTTATCCTGATGAAAAATCAGAAAAGGAGATTCAGAAGAAAGAGCAGAAAATTCAGAAACTCTTCTAGCAGAAGAGATGGCCAAAACGAACAAAACTTTCCAAGAAAGTAATTTAATATCCAGAGAATGCATAGGTTCAAACGGAGGCGCCTGTAAAGCCCTCAGAACCAAATTAAGACGCCAAGGAGGAGAAATTGACTTAATGACAGGCTTAATACGAACCAAAGCCTGTACAAAACAATGAATATCAGGATGATTAGCAATCTTTCTGTGAAAAAGAACAGAAAGAGCAGAAATCTGTCCTTTCAAGGAACTTGCAGACAAACCTTTTTCCAAACCATCCTGAAGGAATTGTAAAATTCTAGGAATTCTAAAAGAATGCCAAGAGAATTTATGAGAAGAACACCAAGAAATGTAAGACTTCCAAACTCGGTAATAAATCTTTCTAGATACAGATTTACGAGC
>NW_026511655.1:15000-25000 GCF_027579735.1 Bombina bombina
TCGCTGAGAGATGGACCGCTTAGTAGCCTGGATCCCTATTGCTAAAGAGGGGAGAAGCTGCTTTCCATAGTATTCTATATGAGTCTCGCAAATATAGAATAATCTCCCTTAGCTGCAGTACAGCTAGGATACCCTTCTGCCCACAAAAACGAGTCAACGCTGCGATTGAGGGTCAAACAAGAACTCAGGACTGGGATGCCCAGCCTGCTTTTTATTAAGGTTACATGCACACAGGGCACTCCCAGGGGGAGAGGGGGGGAAGCACAAAATCCCCCATCACACATTTAGATAGAGAGCACTGTCCTTTGACAGGCCACAATAGGATTACAGTACTTAAGATAACAAGTTTACAAGTTCATCTTATCAATTAGCAGTCTGGCTCCAGAGGTGATTAGACAATAGTTTCTAAAAGCTGAAAAAAAAAGAGTTAACTCTTTATGAAATGAAACTTGTTACAGTTTTCTTGGAGCCCTTCTTAGGCGCTGGCTTGCTGGTTCAGGCATTGCTGCTGGGAAATAAGCTCTTCACAACAGAATAACTAATGCTTCTGTAACATTGCTCCCTTTCTGTGGAACACTCTGGCAGACACGGTCTGACCCCTTTTCGGGGCAGACTAAGGCTGTCCAGACCGCTGGTTATGCGGGGCTGAGGTCGGTTTGTCTGGACAACCCGTCGGCGTTGCCATTCTGTTTCCCAGGTCTGTAAGTAATGGTGAAATTGAAGGTTTGCAACGATAAGCTCCAACGTAATAGCCTGCCGTTATCTCCAGAGACCCGGTTCAGCCACACCAACGGGTTATGGTCGGTGACCAGAGTGAACTCCTGACCATATAAATAGGGAGTCAATTTCTTTAATGCCCACACCAAAGCCAAACACTCCTTTTCGACCGCTGCATAGCTGACTTCGCGGGGCAGGAGCTTCCGGCTGATGTAGGCAACTGGATGCTCCCCTCCATCTTCGCCTACTTGGCTGAGGACAGCTCCCAGCCCGAACATGGAAGCATCTGTATGGACGATAAAACGTTTGTTAAGGGCTGGGGCCGCCAAGACAGGAGCGTTAATTAGAGCATTTTTGAGAGCCTGGAAAGCCGTTTCACAGTGGGGAGACCACAGGACCTGTCGAGGTAAGTTCTTCTTGGTCAAGTCAGTCAGGGGTTTGGCAAGTGTGCTGTAGTCTGGTACGAACCGTCTATAGTACCCTGCCGTGCCCAGGAAGGCTAGGACCTGAGTCTTAGTGATGGGGGTGGGCCAATTGGCGACAGCTTCTATTTTGGCCGGCTCTGGTCGCTGCTTTCCACACCCCACCCGGTGACCCAGGTACTGTACCTCGGCCATCCCAAAGTGGCATTTTTCTGGCTTCAGAGTCAGGCCAGCAGCCCGGATCTGATCCAGAACCATTCCCACATGAGCTAAGTGGTCCTCCCAGGACTCACTGTGGATCGCTATGTCGTCCAGGTAGGCGCAAGCAAAACTCTGGAAGCCATCCAGGAGCCTATCCACCAAGCGCTGGAATGTAGCTGGGGCATTCTTCATCCCAAACGGCATTACCCTAAACTGATATAAGCCGAATGGGGTGACGAATGCCGACTTGGGGATAGCCTCCGGGGCCAGGGGAATCTGCCAGTAACCTTTGCAGAGGTCAATAGTGGTCAGGTAATTTCCCCTGGCTATACGATCGAGTAGCTCGTCTACCCTGGGCATAGGGTAAGCGTCCGTCACGGTATTTTCATTGAGCCTCCGATAGTCTACGCAGAACCGGGTGGTCCCATCTTTCTTGGGCACCAAGACAACTGGGGAGGCCCAGGGACTATCGGAGGGCTCAATTACCCTGAGCTGGAGCATCTCATCGATCTCCTTCTTCATTCCTGTCCTAACTGCTTCGGGGATTCGGTACGGAGCCTGGCGCAAGGGAGCTTGTCCCGGAGTATCTACCTGGTGGGTGGTTAAAGTAGTGTACCCTGGCTTCGGGGAGAAGGTGAGGTGTTTGGACTGGAGGAGTTGGTTGAGCTGCTCCCTTTCAGTGGGGCTAAGTCGGTCCCCTATCTGAACCTGCGCCACTATACCTGTGGGGAGGCTCTTTTCTAATAGGTCTGGAATGGGTAAACTGTCGGGGTCTTCCTGAGGGGAACAACATACGGCCGTCACGTTCTCTGGTCGCTCAAAATATTCCTTGAGCATGTTTACATGGAATGTCTTTCTAAGATTGTTGTCGTGGCAGCTAGCTATCACATAAGTGGTGTCTCCCCTTTTCTCTACGATCTGGTAGGGACCCTGCCAGGACGCCTGCAATTTGTCTGTCTTCACCGGCTTAAGTACTAACACCTTTTGTCCTATGGTGAAGATTCTCTTTCGGGCCCCCCGATCGTACCATACTTTCTGTCTTCTCTGGGCCAACTGGAGATTAGCCCGCACGGATTTGGCTAATTGCTCCATTCGGTCCCTGAGTTCCAGCACGTATGGCACAATTGGGACACCGTCAGCCTCCATCTCTCCCTCCCAGTGCTCCCGGATCAGGTTTAGGGGTCCCCGTACCTTTCTTCCGTAGAGCAACTCGAAGGGAGAGAACCCTGTCGTTTCCTGGGGCACCTCCCGATAAGCAAATAGGAGGTGCGGCAGGAAGCGTTCCCAGTCTCGGTATTCCTGAGTGAACGTCTTGAGCATTTGCTTGAGGGTCCCATTGAACCTCTCACACAGCCCGTTCGTCTGGGGGTGGTATGGGGAGCTTAGGAGGGACTTAATTTTGCAAACCTGCCAGAGTTGTTGGGTCAATTCAGCCGTAAATTGGGTGCCTCGGTCGGATAGGATTTCTTTTGGAAATCCTACCCGGGAGAACACCTGTACTAGTGCATTCGCTACCGTATCCGCTTGTATGTTGGATAGGGCGACAGCCTCTGGGTACCTGGTAGCGTAGTCCACTACGGTAAGAATGTATCGCTTACCGGAGGGACTAGGGGTAGCCAGTGGTCCCACTAGGTCAATAGCAACCCGGCTGAAGGGTTCCTCTACAATGGGCATATTTACTAGCTGGGCTTTAGGGTGATCGCCTCGCCTTCCTACTCGTTGACACACATCGCAGGTGTTACAGTAAGTTCTAACGTCAGCGTGCACCCCTGGCCAAAAGAACGTGTGAGTAATGCGGTGTAGGGTACGGGTAACGGCTAGGTGGCCTGCTAAGGGGATGTCGTGGCCTATTTTGAGGATTTCTTGACGGTATTTGTGGGGCACTACCAGCTGTCGCCTACGCTGTCCCCTTTTCTCTGTCCAGCGGTATAGTTTCCCTTTTTCCCATAAGAATGTTTCGTTATCTGCCCCGCCCCCTCCGGTCTCTGCTCGTTCCCGGTACTTTTGTAAGGTCGGGTCAGTCTTAGACTCTGCCTCGAAGGCATCTGGGGTGTCCCAGGGTATGGGGCCTAACCTGTCAGGCAAGGTCGGGGTAGGTCTTACCTGTGTCTCCCGCACTGGTGAGAGCTCTCGCTCCGTCCGGGCTTGGGCCCGTGTAGTCACTGGGTCCGCCTCGTTGTTGCATACTGGAGCATAGGCAGAAGTCATGGGGCCCAAATCGTTGCCCAGTAGTACTTCGGCAGGTAAATTATCCATTAGGCCCACGTTCACAGCCCCCTTTCCCGCTCCCCAATCAAGATGCACTTTAGCTGTTGGAATTTTGTACACATCCCCCCCCGCCACTCTAACGGCCACAGTCTGTCCGGATCGCTTGTGCTCTGGCACCAAATGACTCTGTACCAGCGTGATAGTAGCCCCTGTGTCTCGCAATCCCTCGGTAGATCGCCCCTCGAGCCATACCCTCTGCCGATGGTGCTGGCGGTTATCTGAGGCAGCATATACAGGGTCTGCCTCGTGAAGCGGCCCCACATATCCCTCCATAGGGGCCTCTTGGTTAACACAGAGGGCCCGGGCCGGACGATAGGACCCAGAGGGGTAATTGTAATTCCTGGGTGTCTGGTGCGTATTAAGGGGGCAGCTAGCCATGAAATGCCCTGGTTGCTTGCATCGGTGGCAAGTCGGTCTGGGACGCTCAGAGCTGTTATTGGGTGTTCCTGAGTGTCGGACGGGCCCTGTGGGCACCGGGGCTCGGAATTCAGCACGAGGGGGTGCACGGTAAACCTCTCTGGGTTCGACCCGTGCTGGAGCTCGGTAGTTCATGGGTTCGTGAAGACGGGAGTCATAATGTTCATCGGCCAATTTGGCTGCTTCTTCTAAGGTAGAAGGCCGCCTGTCTCGCAGCCATTCCTTTCCTTGCTGTTCCATGCCATTATAAAAATGTTCTAAGAGAAACAATTGTAAAATTTCCTCCCCAGTCACCGCTTTACTTCCGCTCAGCCAGTGATTTGCCGCTCTCCGCATTCGGTGCGCCCATTCCATATGGGTATCGTTAGGCTTCTTTTCCGTGCCCCGAAACTGTCGGCGATACGTGTCCGGAGTTACAGCGTACCGTCGCAACAGTGTCTCCTTAACTAGCTCATACTGTGTCACTTCCTCAGCACCCAGAGTACGAAAGGCTTCCAGGGCTCGCCCGGATAGTTTCCCAGACAATATCGTGGGCCACTCTCTGTTGGGAATCTGGTGCAGGGCACATTGCCTTTCGAAGTCCGCCAAATATTCATCAATCCCTGTCTTGCTCTCTAGGAAGGGTCGAAATGCTGCATAGGGTATCTTGGGCCTCCCAGCATTTTCGACAGGGATGATTACCTGCGGGGCTTCAGCATTGCGGTGTGCGTTCGCTAGGTTGAGTTCGTGGGCTCGAGTCTCTCGTATATCCTCGTCCGCCTCCGCCATCAACTGCTGTACCAATTCCATGGAGGGGTTCGGCCCGTATAATGAGAGCCTTTCCCGAACAATCCTGGTTTTTTCGTCACTAATCGTGGTCGGTGTTTCCGCCATTGTGAAGCTCTGATCCAGTTCGGTCAATTCTGCGATCAGCTCTCTCCTCGGCCGGTTGCTGGCGTACCCCCCTCTGCTTTCAAGTAAATCCTTTAGGGTTGTACGCTTCAATTTTTCGTAAGCGCTCTCCATCCGTTCTGTACCTCTCCTAGGAAATCCAGGAAAATCCTGCCGCTGCCGCCAAATGTTACGGTTACCCTTAGTCTCGCTGAGAGATGGACCGCTTAGTAGCCTGGATCCCTATTGCTAAAGAGGGGAGAAGCTGCTTTCCATAGTATTCTATATGAGTCTCGCAAATATAGAATAATCTCCCTTAGCTGCAGTACAGCTAGGATACCCTTCTGCCCACAAAAACGAGTCAACGCTGCGATTGAGGGTCAAACAAGAACTCAGGACTGGGATGCCCAGCCTGCTTTTTATTAAGGTTACATGCACACAGGGCACTCCCAGGGGGAGAGGGGGGGAAGCACAAAATCCCCCATCACACATTTAGATAGAGAGCACTGTCCTTTGACAGGCCACAATAGGATTACAGTACTTAAGATAACAAGTTTACAAGTTCATCTTATCAATTAGCAGTCTGGCTCCAGAGGTGATTAGACAATAGTTTCTAAAAGCTGAAAAAAAAAGAGTTAACTCTTTATGAAATGAAACTTGTTACAGTTTTCTTGGAGCCCTTCTTAGGCGCTGGCTTGCTGGTTCAGGCATTGCTGCTGGGAAATAAGCTCTTCACAACAGAATAACTAATGCTTCTGTAACACTCAGAATGTTCAACTTTCCTTATTTCCAGACAGTCAGTTTCATATTTGGGATTATGCTTTAAATTATCATATTTTTTCTTACCTCAAAAATTTGACTTTTTTCCCTGTGGGCTGTTAGGCTCGCGGGGGCTGAAAATGCTTCATTTTATTGCGTCATTCTTGGCGCGGACTTTTTTGGCGCAAAAATTCTTTTCCGTTTCCGGCGTCATACGTGTCGCCGGAAGTTGCGTCATTTTTGACGTTATTTTGCGCCAAAAATGTTGGCGTTCCGGATGTGGCGTCATTTTTGGCGCCAAAAGCATTTAGGCGCCAAATAATGTGGGCGTCTTATTTGGCGCCAAAAAATATGGGCGTCGCTTTTGTCTCCACATTATTTCAGTCTCTTTTTTCATTTGCTTCTGGTTGCTAGAAGCTTGATGTTTGGCATTTTTTTCCCATTCCTGAAACTGTCTTATAAGGAATTTGATCTATTTTGCTTTATATGTTGTTTTTTCTCTTACATATTGCAAGATGTCTCACGTTGCATCTGAGCCAGAAGATACTACAGGAAAACCACTGCCTGCTGGATCTACCAAAGCTAAGTGTATCTGCTGTAAACTTTTGGTAGCTATTCCTCCAGCTGTTGTTTGTAATAATTGTCATGACAAACTTGTTAAAGCAGATAATATTTCCTTTAGTGATGTACCATTGCCTGTTGCAGTTCCCTCAACATCTAAGGTGCAGAATGTTCCTGATAACATAAGAGATTTTGTTTCTGAATCCATAAAGAAGGCTTTGTCTGTTATTTCTCCTTCTAGTAAACGTAAAAAGTATTTTAAATCTTCTCTCTCTACAGATGAATTTTTAAATGAACGCCATCATTCTGATTCTTTGGACTCTTCTGGTTCAGAGGATTCTATTTCAGAGATTGATGCTGATAAATCTTCATATTTATTTAAGATGGAATTTATTCGCTCTTTACTTAAAGAAGTACTAATTGCTTTAGAAATAGAGGATTCTAGTCCTCTTGATACTAATTCTATACGTTTGGATAAGGTTTTTAAAGCTCCTGCGGTTATTCCAGAAGTCTTTCCTGTTCCTAATGCTATTTCTGCAGTAATTGCTAAGGAATGGGATAAATTGGGTAATTCATTTACTCCTTCTAAACGTTTTAAGCAATTATATCCTGTTCCGCCTGACAGGTTAGAATTTTGGGACAAAATCCCTAAAGTTGATGGGGCTATTTCTACCCTTGCTAAACGTACTACCATTCCTACGTCAGATGGTACCTCGTTTAAGGATCCTTTAGATAGAAAAATTGAATCTTTTCTAAGAAAAGCTTATCTATGTTCAGGTAATCTTCTTAGACCTGCTATATCTTTGGCTGATGTTGCTGCAGCTTCAACTTTTTGGTTGGAAACTCTAGCGCAACAAGTAACAAATCGTGATTCTCATGATATTATTATTCTTCTCCAGCATGCTAATAATTTCATCTGTGATGCCATTTTTGATATTATTAGAGTTGATGTTAGATTTATGTCTCTGGCTATCTTAGCCAGAAGAGCTTTATGGCTTAAGACCTGGAATGCTGATATGGCTTCTAAATCAACTCTACTTTCCATTTCTTTCCAGGGAAACAAATTATTTGGTTCTCAGTTGGATTCTATTATTTCAACTGTTACTGGTGGGAAAGGAACTTTTTTACCACAGGATAAAAAGTCTAAAGGTAAAAACAGGGCTAACAATCGTTTTCGTTCCTTTCGTTTCAACAAAGAACAAAAGCCTGATCCTTCGTCCTCAGGAGCAGTTTCAGTTTGGAAACCATCTCCAGTCTGGAATAAATCCAAGCCTGCTAGAAAGGCAAAGCCTGCTTCTAAGTTCACATGAAGGTACGGCCCTCATTCCAGTTCAGCTGGTAGGGGGCAGGTTACGTTTTTTCAAAGAAATTTGGATCAATTCTGTTCACAATCTTTGGATTCAGAACATTGTTTCAGAAGGGTACAGAATTGGTTTCAAGATGAGACCTCCTGCAAAGAGATTTTTTCTTTCCCATGTCCCAGTAAATCCAGTGAAAGCTCAAGCATTTCTGAATTGTGTTTCAGATCTAGAGTTGGCTGGAGTAATTATGCCAGTTCCAGTTCCGGAACAGGGGATGGGGTTTTATTCAAATCTCTTCATTGTACCAAAGAAGGAGAATTCCTTCAGACCAGTTCTGGATCTAAAATTATTGAATCGTTATGTAAGGATACCAACGTTCAAGATGGTAACTGTAAGGACTATATTGCCTTTTGTTCAGCAAGGGAATTATATGTCCACAATAGATTTACAGGATGCATATCTGCATATTCCGATTCATCCAGATCATTATCAGTTCCTGAGATTCTCTTTTCTAGACAAGCATTACCAATTTGTGGCTCTACCGTTTGGCCTTGCTACAGCTCCAAGAATTTTCACAAAGATTCTCGGTGCCCTTCTGTCTGTAATCAGAGAACAGGGTATTGTGGTATTTCCTTATTTGGACGATATCTTGGTACTTGCTCAGTCTTTACATTTAGCAGAGTCTCATACGAATCAACTTGTGTTGTTTCTTCAAGATCATGGTTGGAGGATCAATTTACCAAAAAGTTCTTTGATTCCTCAAACAAGGGTAACCTTTCTGGGTTTCCAGATAGATTCAGTGTCCATGACTCTGTCTTTAACAGACAAGAGACGTCTAAAATTGATTACAGCCTGTCGAAACCTTCAGTCTCAATCATTCCCTTCGGTAGCCTTATGCATGGAAATTCTAGGTCTTATGACTGCTGCATCGGACGCGATCCCCTTTGCTCGTTTTCACATGCCACCTCTTCAGCTCTGTATGCTGAATCAATGGTGCAGGGATTACACGAAGATAAATCAATTAATATCTTTAAAACCGATTGTTCGGCACTCTCTAACGTGGTGGACAGATCACCTTCGTTTAATTCAGGGGGCTTCTTTTGTTCTTCCGACCTGGACTGTAATTTCAACAGATGCAAGTCTCACAGGTTGGGGAGCTGTGTGGGGATCTCTGACGGCACAAGGAGTTTGGGAATCTCAGGAGGTGAGATTACCGATCAATATCTTGGAACTCCGTGCAGTTTTCAGAGCTCTTCAGTTTTGGCCTCTTCTGAAGAGAGAATCGTTCATTTGTTTTCAGACAGACAATGTCACAACTGTGGCATACATCAATCATCAAGGAGGGACTCACAGTCCTCTGGCTATGAAAGAAGTATCTCGAATTTTGGTTTGGGCGGAATCCAGCTCCTGTCTAATCTCTGCGGTTCATATCCCAGGTGTAGACAATTGGGAAGCGGATTATCTCAGTCGCCAAACGTTGCATCCGGGCGAATGGTCTCTTCACCCAGAGGTATTTCTTCAGATTGTTCAAATGTGGGGGCTCCCAGAGATAGATCTGATGGCCTCTCATCTAAACAAGAAACTTCCCAGGTATCTGTCCAGATCCCGGGATCCTCAGGCGGAGGCAGTGGATGCATTATCACTTCCTTGGAAGTATCATCCTGCCTATATCTTTCCGCCTCTAGTTCTTCTTCCAAGAGTAATCTCCAAGATTCTGAGGGAATGCTCGTTTGTTCTGCTAATAGCTCCGGCATGGCCTCACAGGTTTTGGTATGCGGATCTTGTCCGGATGGCATCTTGCCAACCATGGACTCTTCCGTTAAGACCAGACCTTCTGTCACAAGGTCCTTTTTTCCATCCGGATCTGAAATCCTTAAATTTAAAGGTATGGAGATTGAACGCTTGATTCTTGGTCATAGAGGTTTCTCTGACTCCGTGATTAATACTATGTTACAGGCTCGTAAATCTGTATCTCGAGAGATATATTATAGAGTCTGGAAGACTTATATTTCTTGGTGTCTTTCTCATCATTTTTCTTGGCATTCTTTTAGAATACCGAGAATTTTACAGTTTCTTCAGGATGGTTTAGATAAGGGTTTGTCCGCAAGTTCTTTGAAAGGACAAATCTCCGCTCTTTCTGTTCTTTTTCACAGAAAGATTGCTATTCTTCCTGATATTCATTGTTTTGTACAAGCTTTGGTTCGTATAAAACCTGTCATTAAGTCAATTTCTCCTCCTTGGAGTTTGAATTTGGTTCTGGGAGCTCTTCAAGCTCCTCCGTTTGAACCTATGCATTCATTGGACATTAAATTACTTTCTTGGAAAGTTTTGTTCCTTTTGGCCATCTCTTCTGCTAGAAGAGTTTCTGAATTATCTGCTCTTTCGTGTGAGTCTCCTTTTCTGATTTTTCATCAGGATAAGGCGGTGTTGCGAACTTCTTTTGAATTTTTACCTAAAGTTGTGAATTCCAACAACATTAGTAGA